>NW_009922574.1:0-51985 GCF_000696875.1 Nestor notabilis
GTCAGCCAGGGGCCCTGCAGCCACTGAGGGCTTGGTGTGAGCTGCTGGGGTTGTAAATCACTCTTTCGAGTTTTCATTTCCTCGTAGACATGGGCTGCCCCACTCAGAAACGAAACCTAGAGAGAGACGTGGCAGTGCTGCCTGAGGTGCACGGAGACATAATGCCAGCTCATACATTGCAGGGACATGGAGGCTGCTGGGCTGGGTATGCACAATGTGAATACAGCCCTGGGGAACACTTGGAACTAGCTGAGCTCCACTCAGCTCTGAAGGAGAGCGTAAATGTAGGGAACATGTTTGCAAGTGCAGAGGAGGGGTCTAAGGAAGGGTGAGGAGGTGACGCTGGATGCACGGAGACATAATGCCAGCTCATACATTGCAGGGACATGGAGGCTGCTGGGCTGGGTATGCACAATGTGAATACAGCCCTGGGGAACACTTGGAACTAGCTGAGCTCCACTCAGCTCTGAAGGAGAGCGTAAATGTAGGGAACATGTTTGCAAGTGCAGAGGAGGGGTCTAAGGAAGGGTGAGGAGGTGACGCTGGAAGGGAATTTTCACTTCGAGCTGTTATGGGTGTGGAGAGGCTTTTACACACCCTGGAGCATCCCATCTGTGCTTATGTCTTCAGGCTACTGCCTCTGGCAACAGCCTGCTCTGCCTATGTTACAGCAGGGCTGACACGTTGTCTCCTATTCCTCATACTAGGAGATGTAGCTTCTTTCTCTGCTTTGTTCCAAGGCAATATTGTTCAGTCTTAGCCCTGATAAAATTTGCATTGCAATGCTCCTTTTCCATAAGCAATTCCTGTGCATTAAAGAGTGTCTTCCTCACATGGTCAGATCTAAGCAAGGAGACCATATACAAGGCAGAGCCAAGCTGGGTAGGCGATCAGCAAGCCTAGGCTGCCCTTAAATGAGGCTGCCTGGTTTCCACAGTTGGATCACTGGGAAAATATAGAAAAGGAAAGCAGAGACTTCCAACTTCAAACTTCTACCTAAGGACAAAGTGAGAAGACAGGTTTGGCTGGATAATTCACTGCCCATTGTGAAGATTTGGATGGATCTGTTTCCTGATGGGGTGGAGAAGAGCAAAGTCTTTATCACTAAACCCCACAGAAAGAACCAGCAGCGTTTCTCATCATGGAGAATAATTTCTTTTGCAAGGCAAAGACAGCATCTATCTGTATTGCACCTTTGTGCAGTGCTCCAACAACAAAACACAAAACCAAAAGAGCACTGCACCAACACACAGAAACTCTGAAACTTCAGACAGCCTGGGCAGGAGTCCTGTGTCCCATTCACTGGCATAATGTCTTTGTTTTCTTGTTCATGGTGCTGCTACTTACCCACAGAGCTGAGATAACTCACTTACTGAAGCGATAGATTTGCTCATGAGAAGCAAGGGGTCAAATCTAGAATGTATCAATGAAAAACAAGTGGAAATGCCTATCTCATCCCAAACACATGCCAAATACTGAACATATTTGCTGCCCTTTAAGAGACAGACAAAGCTCCATAGTCATTTGCTGTGCACCAACTTTGAACTGGTTTCAATTTCCCATGCACCCATGTTCATTCAGAAATGAATGAAGGCTAGAATAGTTGTCCAAATGACTTCAAGGGTTCTTTAGCAGATTAAACAAATCTAGTGTTCAAAAATGAGCATGTGAATTGTAGAGCCACAAGGCAGGCAGAGGTATGGATGGTGTTCAGTGATGCTTCGTAAATCTTGCCAATTTGTACAGTTAGGTTAAAATGAAAGCTGTAATTAAAAGCAAAGGAACAGCTAGTCCTGTTACAGACTAAATGGTTAAATTAAATATTGCGCTCTATCTGATTGTTAACGTGCAGGATAACTATTTTTGCAACTCGATATTTGCTCAGCAGGTTTTATTAATAACACCAAGGCAAATATTTCCCGTAACGCGGGATCCTTGCCCCAAAGTCAGAGGTGAAAAGTTGCACTTTTCCTCCAGTGCTTTCATTCTGCCCTGTAATTTCCACAGATTTTCTGCATGTTTTGCTCTCAGGTTTAGTCAGTGTGACAGCAGGCCATGGCACGGGTGGGTTTTTTGGTGGGGGAAGAGGAGCCGTCCCAGTCCCATAAGTGCCAAGCCACAAACGAGACTGATTTCAATTTCCCCCTACGTCAATGGAAGGTCCCGCTCCCTGTGACGCAGGATCCTTGATTTCAAGAAGTAACTCCAAGGTGACCTGCGGGTGACTGAGCCCATCCCAGCCTGCCCAAGCCACCCACCACCACCGGGCAGGAGCTGCTAACACACAGGTGTGAAACCCTGACTGAAGAGCACCACAAAAGTACCAAGCAATGAGGAAGAGCGAGAAGGCGAGAGGGCTGTTTGCCTCCATGCAGTACATGAGCGGCTGGTTGTGTTAGATTAGTTTCAGTAACCTCAGAGTCAGCATTTCAAATGTCAGTAGTTTTCCACTGACAGCAACTGAGCTCAGGCCAAGCCAGTGAGGGACACAAATAAATAGGGGTAAAAATTAATGCTCAGTTGGTAGAAAAGTCGCATTAAACAGGAAAGTGACCTAGGTGAATGATTGTTCCACGCAGCCACCCTCCTCACGTAGACTGCTAGAATGAGTCTTGCCCAAGAAAAGGCAGGCAACTGACTTGGGTTTGGCTGTTGCAATAGCTGACAAGACTTTAAAACCACACTGACCCACAAGCCAGGCAGGTAGGTATGGGTATAATTCCTAATCAAAAAGTGCCACCGTATGGGCAGCTCCAGTGGTAGGGAGCAGCCATGGAAGAGGGGAGAGTGGCATCCTGGCAGTTTGAGCTCAGGTGCTTAAACTGTGGCAAAATGCCTTGTTTCTTGGTCGAGTCCAATGTTTGGGTCTGGTTTCTTACACTTTCTGGTCATGAGCCTCCTTCTGGACACTGCTTTGCTCAGGAAGCTCAAGGCATTTTGCCAGGAAAGATCTGCCTTTCTGAGGCTGAGCATTGACAAACTGACCCAGTTGGACAGCTGTGGTCAAAGTGTTAGAGGAAGGCACATGCGTCCCTCCTTCCCCTTCTTCCTTCCATGCAGAAGAGCCTTGCACAGTACTAGAGTGGTTGCATTTGACCAGTAAAAGGGTTTTAAATTAATAAATCCTTAAGCTACAAGATCAAAAATTAATTGATCCTTGAGTTACAGGAGGAAATGCTGTGGGAAGGGCTCTCCACTCAGGCCCCTCTTTCATGGACCACCATGAGCACTGGTGGGATCATCATCAGGGTCCCAGCAGGACTTCTGCTTGGGGCTGGTTCTCCCTGTTGTCTTATTAGTTACTAAAATCTGGATTTCCTTCTAAATGACTGCTCATAAAGAATCCAACAGAAGGTGTGACATACTAGGGAAGAGATGCCATCAGCACAGTGGTTGAACAGGTACTTTGAATGCGTGAGTGATATGTTATCATCTCAGTTCCAGGAGAAAGCACATCTTTTAGAGTCTCAGGTATTTATTCTACCAGGAGATGCTGGGCAGTTAGGAGTGATGTTCAATGAAAGCATGCCCAGCCACCATCACAAACCTGTGAAGTACCATGATCTGAGGAAGGAAGGGAGAAAGAGAAGAGGTAGCATTATGGGGAAAGGGGAAATAAAAACACGAAAACAGTGAATATCCAAGGGTTTCTATAGTGAAGAATCCTGAATAAAAATGTCTGCACCTTGCCTGCCTTGCCTAGGTCTTTCCCTCCTAGCTGAAGACCTAGCCGTCTCCCCAGTAGCCACAGGGGACAGATCTCCCTCTATACAGTTTCACATAGGTAGTATTTCCTCAGTATCAAACTTCAACAGAAATGTCCCAAATCATTTCAGAGCAGAGATGAAGAATAGGCCTGGACAATGCACTTTTCTCTCCTCAATCCCCAGCAAATGTGACAGATCACTCACTTGCAAAGGGGCCATCTGGAGTCTGTAGCATGTTCAAGACCTCTCTGTTCCTTACTCCACAAGAGGGGACAGAAGTGAGCTCGCTGCTCCTGTAAGGCTAAAGACATTATATTTATGTATGAAATAAAACTACAGGTAAAGAAAACTACAAATACTTTCATTTGTTCCCTGTTATTCCCTGTTTCACACAAACAAAAACCAACCTACTGTGAGAAAAAGGAAGTCTCCCAGTAATAGATGTCATGTTTCTATTGCTGCTCTTGTTTTCTGGAAGGGTGGGCAGTATGGAATGAGGAATAGGGAACTGAGAGAAAAGGCTTTGTCTGAACTGGAATCCTTCTTTCAGTGCATCAGTCTGTTCTTTTCCTGAGTCCTGATCTAGTGAAACCTCTGAAAAATTGGGACAACTGTAGCAGTACAGGTACCCAGTGATGAGTTTTACTGACAGTGTCATAGGCCTGTAGGAAGAAAACAGCCCAACCTCAGTGTCCCAGACCAAGCCTGCAAGATGTGCAGTGGTCAGATCGTCGCCCTGCCTACCCCTTCTTTTATTTTCTTAAGTAAAAGCAGCTCTTTACCAGGTTTTTCTTGTTGTCAGTTCATGAGATTAATCCAGAACCCACCTCTTTGCCCCCAGCTCTGTGGGAGTCCAGGTTGCCTGCAACTTCAAGAAAGCCGAATAAATGGTTTGGATGGAGTCAGTGCATTTAGTCAAACAAATAACTTCATTCAAAGGGCAGAATGGATTTTGTCAAAAGCCTTTTTTCATTATGTCAAAATGAAGAAAAAATTGTGCAGCCCTTTCATTCTGTCACCACAAAGGCATTTGTTCAAGCTTCTGGCTTTGCCTGACGTAAAAAATGTAGTTGTCAAGCCCACACAGTGAATTGCTCTTCCCCACCCAGTTAGTATGAGCACACAACCCCTCACTTCTGCACAGGGATGAAGGGCCATGAGCGTTGTCACTCCACAGAGACATGGATGGGGCTCTGGAGTAGAGAGCAAACAGCAGATGGTCCATGGGGAAAAGGAAGCAGCATACTCAGGCTGATCGTATCCAGTGCTGAGAAAGACCCATTCCAGTCCTCCTGGGTTTGTGCGTGTCCCTTCCCTGTGTCCCATGTCACCTCTACCAGCGCCCTGAAGACACGTTCAGCATGTTCTCCACTCACTGTACCTTCTTGGAGTGATGTGTGGTGCAATTCACCACCTAAGTCTTCATGTTCAATGCAGTCTGTAGCCAAACTTCCAACCTGCCATTCGAAGCCAACAGCCCCCCATGAGGTCTCCCAGGGCCATGATGTCACTTTAGCTGTTACAGGACCTCCAGCTGCCCAGCTAGGCTCTGCAAGGCACAGGAATGGGATAGGCACTGTACAGTTTCCTCCAACAAAGAACAATGCATCCAGAGGGTTATCGCAACCATGAGTACATATAAAACTTGCCTACCTTAGTGCAGTAAATTCGTCTGACATAAAAGATGCTCCACATACGGCAATAGCCTAGTCAGGCAGATGAATCATAGCTGCTGGGGAAAGGAGAGAAGACATCAATACAGCATGCTATTTTCATTTTTTTGAGTGGTGTTTCATTGCCTTTGGGGACATGAAGAACTCAGGGAGCATGTTCCTGTATTGGATCAGCACAAGTTCATGCTACTGTGTTCTTCCATCTCACGTGAAGAGCTCTGACACCTTCACCCTCCTCCACCCTCTCACTTCACCTCACCACAGAGCGGCCTCAGACATCTCCAGTGGTGAGGTGCTGGCACAGGGTGCCCAGAGAAGCTGTGGCTGCCCCATCCCTGGCAGTGTTCAAGGCCAGGTTGGACACAGCGGCTTGGAGCAACCTGCTCTAGTGGAAGGTGTCCCTGCCTGTGGCAGGGGGTTGGGACTGGATGAGCTTTAAGGTTCCTTCTCACGCAAATTCTATGATTCTGGCCCTTTCCTCTTAGCACAAGCTTGTGCCTCTCAGTCCTTTCTCAGACACCATGGCTTTTGCACATCAGCCTGTGTGCAGGTGGGTCGGTGCTGAGCCTTCCACACTACAGTTGCTTGGAGTGGTGCCAGTGCAGAGGAGGAACCACAGCGACTACTGCACACCCACCCGCTGCCAGACTCCACAGGGCTCCTGAACCCATGGACAGAGACAGGGACTGCTCCCCAGGCTGGGACTGGGGCATTTCACATTCCCTGGGTCTTGGGATGGGATGCACACAGAGCCCCACATCCATGCTGAGATACATCTAAACACAACCGCCAGGAGGATGGCAAAGCAGCCTTTCATCCAGACGTAGCAAAAGAATAATGAGTTCATTAGATACCAATTGATTGATAAAGAGGGATTTATTGAAAGGTCTAATGTGTGTAGCCAAAATTAGTTTGCCATGTAATTAACTAAGAATGACTTAAGCAATGCATTCTTAATTATTATCTTACTACAGCCAACTTGTAAGGAATTTCAAGCATTTAATTGGCATTTGATAGAATAGCTATAGCAAGCTAATTAGGTACCAAATTATGGAATGTGCTAATTGATATTTAATAAGTATGTCAATTGGTAGCTAACTAGCCAATATGTTATAGCTATCTTGGAATATGTCAATTAAGTGCCTAAAGATCTCTTTCAAGTAGATTATAAATGTAATCTATTAAGGATGTAATTTGCAACATTTTTTGATTATGGATTGTAACTTAGCTGCTTCCTGAATATGTGATTGCTATTTGCAGTCTCACTCAGACAATATAACGTACATCATTTTGCCTCCATGAGCAACTTTGTCAACTGATGTATTCCCGGGCTCTACTCCTCTCAGTTATGCTGGTGTAAAGATTCACACTCCTTTCACAAGACCCGGAGACAGACATCTGAAATACGTACCAGCACACCAGCCACAGTCCAACCTGATGGAGTTTCAATTGGTTTAGCTGGAATTGGTGTCTAACCACAGCATTTCTGCCAAGGGGTGGTGAATTGGAGAGAGGCCAAGACTACAGGCACCACCAGTTCAACTGGAAGATGGTGGCACTGGCTCAGCCCCGAGCCCTTTGGTGTCTGCTCTTGTTCACCACCAGGAAAAATCAGGGGGATGCTGTTAAAGCCACTGGCATTGCACAGGTCTGAACCAAGTGAGAGTTTTTCTCTGCAAGTTTGTTTCTTCAAAGATCGTAAAAATGATCATCAGGACAGGAACAAGCTGGGGCAGCGCATGAGAAGTAGCTGAATTTAAAGGGTAAGATGTCCCCAGTGCCTCTCAGGAAGCAGGCATTACATCTCGGGATGTCAGGCTAGCTCACTTAGCTCCTAACAGGATTTACCTGTTACTTGAACGCTCCAGTCAGCCCGAATCCCCAGGGAATTTCACTAAAGAGTTAATTTAAAGCACAGTGATGACCACGGTTATTTTCTTTTGATTTCTTTGAGTTGCCATTTACGCCTTATGAGGCTTTTCCCCTAAAGCAATCCACACTTCTCTTTGTATCACGTGTAAGTGTAAGGTTCGTATTAGGAGAGGCACAGCACATAACATTAGTGTTGCAGCGATCTGAGCACTTTATCTTCATGAGTAAAGTACCCAGCTGCTCTTGAATTCAACTGAAAAAAAATATGCTGCCACTCGTAACAGCAATACATTTTCAGTTACTAATAACAACTGTTGTCATGGAAACAGCCGGTCCAGCATGAATGTAAGGATTTGCTTTCAGGTCAGTGCTGTATTAGTCAGCAGCCTTTCAAAACCTCATCTCCCCAGCACACAAGTCTCCTGTCCAATTTACTCTCCACAGCACTTTTTCTCCATTGTGAATTACTCCACATTAATTACATTTGATGACAATAGTGCGCAGCTCCTTTTCAACTCCACTCTTTGTATAATTACTTGGAAATGTTTTATGGAAGCCAAAAGAATATTTCATAACTAGATCCAGGGTTTGGGAGTTGTTTGGTTTGGGTTTTTTTCACAGGAATAGTAATGGGCTGGATTATCATTATGATCATTAATAATAATAGAGCATTTGGTGTAGAGATGACCAAGCACTTGGGATGTGTCTGGGTTGTCTATCCCTTTTGGGGTTTGTGATGTTTTGGGCTGTTGTCAGCTGGGGCAGGGTGTGTGGGTGTCCAGTGCTGCTTCCCCTGCTTTAAGGCTCATTTTGAGACCCTGCCCAGAGAAGCTGTGACTGCCCCATCCCTGGCAGTGTTCAAGGCCAGGTTGGACACAGGGGCTTGGAGCAACCTGCTCTAGTGGAAGGTGTATTTTCATTTCAACCCCATGGCAGGGGTTGGAGCTGGACGAGCTTTAAGGTCCCTTCCAACACAAACCATTCTGTGACTCTGAGATTTTGAGTCAAAAGCTGCAAAGGGACGAAAGGCTCTGACTGTCAGGGTCAAGATGCTGCCATCAGAGAGGAGGACAGAAAGGCCTGAAGGAAGCTGATCTCCAAGCAAAGGGAGTTTGCTGTACACATGTGTACCTGCACCTCATGAAGACTGTCTCCAGGCCTGCCTCCCTCCTGCCTAACCCAGCAAGGTTGCACAGTGGAGACAGTTTGCTTAACCTTGAATACTATGTAAAAAATCAATACCGACAATGATAACGGAAAGGGAAGGAGCCTGGCAGAGGCTGCTGAAGAAATGTTTGATTTCTCATTTCACTCCACGTCCTGCTCACCGTGGTGGAACACACAGTCTCAACATTTGCCTATTAACCTGGCCCTTATTGATTTATTCATGGGGGCTTCAAGGGGTTGAGGGTTGCTGGAGGGGCTGCTCTTACATCCCAGGCCATAGCTAGTGCATTGTCCACACAAACCCAGGCTGTGCACGTGGTGGGTTAGAGTAGCTATGCCACATTTGGTTTGATTTTGTTCATATTACCTAAACCGCAGAAAGACATTCCGGTTCAAGGCCCCCCTTGTGCTCTCAGTAATCATTCCTCCCACAGAGGAAACCCCCCTTTGAATGAATCACCCCTCCCAAGGAAATGTGGGTGGCTGGAGTTGCCCAGAGAAGGCTTTAATGGGCACAATGCATGCAATATTTACTAGATGCTGCAGTGACTGCGGTCTGTGGGTCTCTCTACTCCCATGGGTTAAGCGGAACTGAGCTGGATCAGCATGTGCTTGGGAGATGCTCAGGCACACCCATGTGATGGCGAAGGGCTTAGGCTTGTAGTCCTTCACCCTCAGATGTCAGCCTGGGCAGGGGTTAAGGTGCCAACCCAAACTTTGTGATGATGCTGGATTCTGTCAAGGGGGACGTTGAGTCCTGGGTCAGCTCCAGCTCCAGAGGCCACACTGAGCCTCCACCATGTCCTTCCTTGAGAAAGCCCACAGAAACCAGCCTACTTAAACTTCTGCAGGGACTGGACAACCCTGCAGCAGTGATTGTGGTGATCTTTGATACAGCTGCCAAGGAAGGCTTAAAAATGCTTTGGGAACCTTTGGAAAATAGGGCATGGGCAATCATAGAATCATAGAATGGTTCAGGTTGGAAGGGACCTTAAGATCATCCAGCTCCAAGCTCCCTCCTATGGGCAGGGAAGCCCCCTGCTATGGGCAGGGATATTATCCTGCACTAGAATTAGAGAGGCCAGATCCAGGAGGCCATCAAGATAAATGTGGAGGCTTTGACAACCCCATGCTCTAGATGGGATCACCAGAGTGCTGCATTACCCTGTAAACCAAAAAGAACCATGTGCTTATGTGGCCAGTAGTGCTCCCAAGCAGCAGGGCAGGTCCTTGGCTGCTCTCAACTGCTCCATGTGACGACCCTCCCTGTTCTCTGCCTGTTTGAGACCCCCATCATATTAAAGTCGAAGTGAGACACTTTCAATCTCCTGAAGCTTACAGAACTTTTGAGACCTTTTTGCCACCAAGTCATGGATGGAGGCTGGTCACAGGAGCTATTTAATAATTAAAATTCAGACACCTAGAAACCCCTGCTCATTCCTGTATTATTTTTTGGTTATTTAGGAATGGTCAGGCCTTAATCAACCATACATAAATTAATCTGATATAAAACATTGGTAATAAAAGCCTCAAAGACCTCTTCTAGATTATATAAGATACATCTCATGCCATCCAAATTCTTTTCACAGACTAGTCAAAAGCAGAAGGAAAAACTAGCTTAGAAAATACCACCCCCATGCCTCCACCTCAGCCAGAAGACCCATATCTTGCAAGCTATCTATATTAAGAACCTAATAAAATAATAGGAACATGATATGTGTCCTGAGAGCCATCCCAAAAGGGCCGGGTACCGGAATGCCCAGGCTGGCTTAGCCAGATGTGTCCATGTCACCTCTCAGCACTTGCCCAGCTGAGCCTTGCACTTCACTGCAGCATCAGTGACTTTACTGCTGAGACATCCCTCGTGCTGGAGTAGATACAGATTTTAGTCACAGCTCAGTGCTTCCTACCTTCTTATTATTCTGTTATATGCTCTAAAAAGCTCGAAAATAAAAGTGTCCTGGCCAGGGTGCAGCTGAAGTTTTGTTTTTAGCAATGTCTGGTGCATTGAAAAACAAGATGCTACAAATCGAGAGCTGAAAGAAATGTGTCTTTTACATAACATACAGCGTGTGCTGAAATAAATGAGTCTTCAAAATGATAATGTCCTTATCCCTGAGGCTTGCTCTGCCATGAAGCTGGACTTCAGAAGCAGGAGGTACATTTGCAGCTCATTATGGAGGCTGGAGTTTTCTCCTTCTCCTTTCTTGAATTTGTTTGCAGACTGTAATGGGACCCTTTCTGATTCTTCCTCATATCCTCTGAATTGTCTTATAGGAGTGAAATGGAGGATTTTGATATATCGAATATATTTAATATTTAAATGCTGAGAATTTGCAGGACAGAGCACAGACTGCCTCTTGTGATAAGAGACGTTATTATTGTTGTGAAGAATTCCTTTAAGATTCCATCTTAATCATTCTGCTATTGAAATGGAAGAATAAAGTAATAAATGGTTTGAATAGACTTGATTAAAAAGAATAATTATATTCCATGGGTGGGTTAAATATATAAACTCTTTGAGGTTTTGCATTCTTCTAGCATTTGCCTGTTAGAAAGAGCTTTTCTTTTCAATAAGCACATGCCTTGCATGTGGGAAGGAGAGATTCCTTTTGGCAATGAGGTTTGGGTCCTCAGTAGCCTCTGCCATGCTCTGCTTTGGGCAGAGGGAGGGCTTGTGGCAAACAGCAGCCTCTCACCTGAAACCAGACACTGCTGATATTTTTTCTATCCTGCTTTGGGGCCAGATTTCTCCTAAAAGTCCACGATGCCCTCTGGGAGATGCACCATTACCGCCTTTGGGATCTTCCCTCTTTCACCGTATCTTTAGAGCAACCACAGTGGGTCCAGATGCCCACGGTGGATTGTGCTGCAAGGAGGAAAGTCCTAAGGTGCTCCTACCTCCCTCTGGGGGAAGCACCCCCAGTTACTGGGGCAAAAGGACAGGTTTCCCTTTGACAACAACTCCCTTGCCAATGCTGGCAAGCTGTAGAGTTTGCAGACAGCCAGCTGAGCATCCCTCGAGGTGCTCATAAACTGTGCAGCAGCAGAGATGTAGCTCAACCTTGGCACTGGAAGGGATTTGGGAATAGAGTTTCCTTTCTGCTGGGATTCCTGAGATTGCAACATTTTATTGCACCCTGAGTTAGGAGGAAATTCAGGCTATTTTGTGAAATCAACTGTTCCAGGGTGTTTCCTACTGGAATGTATGGAGGGTGGTGCTTCCCGTAAAACATTCTTACCTAACCACAGTAACGTGTGCACCTTGCTGAGCGTACACCATTTTGCCCAGTCTAGCTTCCTTCTCTCCCTTAATTCCCCATCGACAGCATTCCAAAGATGAATACACAATGAGCAAAAATCCAGATTTCACTGATTACCCATTTCCTGGAGGAAGCTGCTGTCCTGGAATTCCTTCTCACCCTCTAAGTCTCCTTTTAACCCTCATGGTGCTGGGTCTCACAGGTCTGTCCTTATCTGCTTTAGTGACTGAAAACTTCTGTTAGCAAAGAAATTTGCTTCCAACCTACATTTTACTTTCAGCTCATGTCAGAGACAGGCTGCCTATCTCCCCCTTCCCCGGCAGATCTCATCTGAGATGCTATACTACTAAGGCTTCATTATTTTTACAAAAATCTACTCCGGTACAGTATGAAATGTTATAAATAATTAAAGAAACAGTAGAGTTGTCAAAAGGAATGAACAAAGTATACTTTGAGGTGCATGCTCTTGGCTTATCTGGGGTTTGTTCAGTTGGCAGTTAAATCTCAGAATTCAGTCTGGAAATATGCACCAGAAATGCAACCAGTGAGGTTCAGCCATCTACCAACAAGGAACCTTTGTCTTTCCCTCAGAGTCATCTAGGAACAGGGCTGGGCATCAACTGTCATGTATAAAACACCAAGTGCCAGACTCCTCTTGGCCTTTCCAGGGAAAGCAAGGACCAAAAATGCATCCAACCATGCATCCAGAAGTTAGCAAGACCTCTTGTATGGTCTGCTTTGTGTGATTCTACTGTTCCAAGTGAATGCCTCATTGCTCTGCACAATAAACCTTCTTCTCTTCATTCAGTGCTCTTTTCCAGAAGGTCTTCTTTGTCACCATGACGACAAATAAATTGCTTCTTGTTCACTGAAATCTGCTAAAAAGCTCGTTATTAAGCTAATGTGCCCTGGGTGGCAACACAGAAGAGGAAGAGAGTCCTGCTTCAGTAAAGGATGCTTTCTTCTTGGTTTCCCATGTGGACACCACTCCTCTGGGGTCTCTCAGTATGGCTGCTCTGGGCATTGCTCTCATTTGCTTTCAGAGATGTTTCAAAGAATTAAAGACATTTCAGAGAGAGGAGGAAAAACTCTTGAGTGTGAGCCAAAGGCACTGATAACTGTCTGCTCACCCTTTCCATCTGTCTCCCTGTCTACTGCTGTACTCTTTCTGTGTACTCTGTACACATTGAAACTTCCATGGCAGGGTTCATACTGGCCTCCAGCACATGGAAACACAGACAGCGTCCCCAGTGCTGGCACCAGTGTCCTACTCACCATCACCCCCTTGAGCTTCCCCACAGCCTCCCCATATAGTGCTGCAAAGGTGAAACACCAGCATAGGAAGATGATATAAAAACAAGTGCACATCAGGGAGCTGTCTGTCATCCTGGCAGGGACCACTGGTTGGGGTGGATCTGAGCAAGCTGTGGTGTGGGCTTCTGAGGTCTCTGGTGCATTGCCTTGGAGAAGAGACCTGAAAGCCACTGCACAGTTCAACATGGTATGGGCGAACCTCACGAAAATCCCCAGGAGCTGATGATGTCTTCTCATGGGTTGCCAACACCATTTAGCATCTCAGGGTTAGCTTGTTCCTTTGCCAACCACAGTGTTTTTTACCAGCTTTCTTGCTCTTCCCACAATCCAAAGTGCTAAAAGGTCCCGTGAGAGTAAATGGTGAGAGCTTTCATGTGGTTACTGTCACTAGGGAAACCACTTCCTTGTGATTCACATGTTCTGTGAGTCTCTCTTCATTTCTCTCTGCATTCAGCCAGGTAATATTGTGCTGGTATATGTCAGGGGATGGGGCAGGGAACAGGCAGAGGCAGCAGGAAAGTGTATTAGCAATTGATTGCAGGGCTTTGGGAAAATCCTGAGCATTGTGCCAGGGTGATGTAGAGCTAATCATCAGGAAAGGGTAAGTGTGCAAAACTAGCACAGAAATCAAACAGACCATGTGGGGCTTAATGCAATAGACACACAGAAAAGGGAGATTAAAAAGGCCTTTTCTCCCCTTCTGGTATTACTTTCCTTTTCTTTTCAATCTGATCACAAGTGTTTAAGCTTAAAATTAAATAAAGTAAACAAATTGCCACCATTTCTTTTCCCTTCCCTTCCCTTCTCCCCAAATTTTTTTCCAGTTTTGATAGTCTTCGTTCCAGATTTCAGCCAGAAGTTGGCCCTTTTGTTTGATGGTTTCTTTGAGCACAAGTGAAACACACTTATTCTTGCTTACAGAAAAAAAAATTACTGTCCTTAGAGTTAAGAGAAAATTTTTCATGGGGATTATTTTTAATCTAAAAGCAGTTTCCCATTTATATTAGGGTTTTTTTTGCCAAACATGTCCTTTTTCCAAGGAAAACTGTGATTTAGAGGAGGCAAAAGAACTTATTATCTGAAAACAGAGAGGCTGCAGTCAGCCCTCAACTCAATCATCTACCTCACAGTGTGCACCTAGGACAAGAGAAGCCATCAGCTCTCTTGAAGGGTTCCCATGTAGAGCCTTGCAATGAGGATGTCTGTCCTGGAGCTTCATTTCATCCATGTGTCTGCTCTACCCCTCACCTCCCTTTGCATCACCTTGCTGAAATCACGTCCATGCTGGCTCCATTTGCCTCCCCACAAATTGAGTTAACATTCCGATCCCTTTTATAGCCATGGAAGGTGGGTGCTTAAATCAAATGAAGATTTATATATTTGCTGACATATAATTGTTTTCTTTAGTAATTGCTCTCATGTCTCTTTATATCTGATTGTTAATGCTGGGCGACAACTGTTTGTGAAATGTCTTATTGTTTCTGATGAATCCTATGAAAAGTGACATTCCTGATTATTTTGCCATGCAGTGCATTACACTGGGCTTTCCTGCTAAGCAGAATTGATAGACCTTGTGCTGCTTTTTACCATTTAGCTGCTACTAATAAATCAGAACTTGGGATTCTTCTCCATGTGTTGAATCCTTTATCACACACAAATAGGAGAAAGACCTTTGGATGTTGCAGCTTGCTGGGAGTGCTTTCCTGGTAGTGATTTACCCCAGGGGGTTAGGTGGAGGACTGGAGATGTCAGTGCTGCTCCAGCATGGGGCTGAGGAGGGCGTCCTGAGCATCTTCCTGGTGGCAGAAGCAAAGTGTGACCATGGTGGTGGCAGAGGGGCCTGGGCACCCACACTCAGCATTCCCAAGTCTCCTTGTTCACTCCTGGGATTTCAAGCTTTTTTGCTGGTATTTTACACACTTCTGAGTGGGAGGCAAAGGGCTTGGCAGAAGCATACCCTGATCCCAAAGAGAGATCTCAACACCTCTTCACCTGCTGAGGCTGGAATTATAGCTGTCTAACCTGCAACACTTGAGCAGGAGGCAACAGAAAAGCTTCAGAAGTGGCAGTGATGTTTCTCATATCTGGAATATGATGTGCTCCAAGATGTTGCTTTCCTGTGGCAAACCCACAGCCAAAGGGAAGCTAGAGACAGGGAAATTTGAGAGGATAGGAGGGCATGATGTGTTCCATCAGAGCGAACAGGGACATGTTATGTCTAGCCCTGGTGGCAAGATGTTTGGTGCGGAGACACCAGCAGCATCACTCAGGGCACCTGACCCCATGGGCATCCAGGGGACCATGAGCCTGGTGCTAAATCTCCCCACTGCCAAAAAGCTCAAACCCCAGCCCAAAGCTGAGCTGGGAGCAGGAAGGTGGTTTGTGGCCAGGAGGATTGAAGCTTGGGCTTGAAGGTGCTCAGCGCTGCAGGCTCCAGACACACAGCAGGGCTGGGGAAACCCCTGTGTGCCTGGAGGGTGATCAGCTCAAGGGATGAGCACGAGCTGGTGTCTGCTGTTCATAAACCTCAGGGCCTCCAGGAGCAGGTAAGTGATCAGAGCAGGGAAGCGAGCAGCAGCGCACACACATGCCTCTCCATCCCTCCCAGCCTAATTGAGCTAATTAATTTAGCAAAGATATAGTGCACTGTAATTTGCCTAATTCAGTAAGGAGATACGCAGCAGCAAGTCCTGCTCGCAAGGATCATCTTCCAGCAGGGCTGGTCCTGAGCATCCTCCAGCAGCTGCAGATTACTCACGGGTTCCATCAGATGCATTGGTGCCTGTCGTAGGCTCAGCACCACGATGTGTCCAACCCCTAAAGAGCTCCAGATAAAAAGAGAAATAGACATTTCTCCTGGCTGCAATTTCTAACCTGAATGAAGTCACTTGAAGCCGAGCCTCTGATTGTCAAACGCAGTTAAACCCTCATTTGCTCTCACTTGTTTGTTCTCCCAGTGTTAGGGTCCCTTTCCTGTTGTGATTAGAAAGCTCCTGGCATAAGGGGGTTTGCAGATTCCCCTCTTCCAGAAGCTCCTTCCCTGAGTTCCTTGATTTTTTCTCTTAATGAAAATGTTGTGCTCTCGTCAAAGAAGTGTTTCTGGATGCAGATAAAGATGTGGAAACTGCCGTGATAGCAGACAAGCTAACTGGCAACTGCATGCTGGTTAGAAACCATTAAAACCCCTTCTGCAACTGGCAACAGTGCAGCAAAACGGGAGGGACTTCTATGCTGAAAGGGAAAGCAAAATAAAAATCACATCTAGCTGAGGTCATTCCTTGCATGCTGTATCCTGGGAAAAGCAGGATTTCTCTGCTTTCCCTGCCATATTCCAAAATCCAACAGAAAAGCTTTTCATTTAGGTGGGCATCAAGGCAGAGCAGCACAGGCAGGATCGAGAGCAGTGTTAATTTTGCCTTGAGTTTTGCCCTCCCTATCTGGCAATCTTTGGAAGAAAAAAAAATCACTTGACATTTTTGTTTCCTTATTTGCTTGTCTTCTCAATATGTCAAGAAAGAGACAAGATTATAACACCATCCCTGCTTGCAGCAACACACATACATTTGCCATCCAAACAAGCTGGTTTTCCCCTTTTAATGTAAGCTATCACATTTGCCCAAGTTATTACTCTAGCTGTAGCAAGCCGCATCTATTTTAACTGGCTTGTTTATGAGTATCCTTCCATTTCCAAATTGCAGAGGAGCTCTCTTCCTAAATACCCCTTTCTTTTCCAGGTAAGCTAATTTCTAGGACAAAATGTCAGAAAGCTCTACACATCCCTTCAATTACGGCTGTACAGATTTTCTCTGAGCTACTGGACAATAAGTAGCTTTCAGGGAAGCATTAAGGAGATTTGCCCTCAAGGGTTTGCGTTTCAGGAGAGTGACAGCTATTTTTGTAAATACAAAATAAATAAAGAAGGGAAGAAAAGAAGGGGGAAAACGTACCTAACGCCTTCCCCCAGCCCCAATAAAATAGACAGACATGGGCTAGACAACTGCTTATTATCTGAGAACCTTGAATCAGATAGGAAAACCAGAGTTTATAATGCCTTCAAATGTCACAGCATTATGATTTATACCAGTACACAGTGTACCATGCTTCATTATAGAGGGGAAAAATAAGGAAGATTGAATTACAGAGCTAACGTCTCCCCCCTTCTTTTTTTCAGATGGCTTCGATCCGAGGCTGAGGATATAAAATACATCATTAGTTGTTTTTAAGCTTGTCTCTAATGATGAAAAAAATAATGGGGCATGAAACCCAGACTTAACAAAACAAAACTACAAACCACAGCATTTTACAGCCTTTACGTAAACATAATGTGACAATGCACTTCCTTTCATTCTCTGCTATGACAGTTAATTCCAGACCAGGAAAACTGTCAAAAATGTTTAGTTCTGCTTGGGTTGAGTTAATTACAGACCCTGGGGCTGTGTTGACTTTCTCCTGCTAATGGCACTGTGCTACAGGTAAAAATCCATTTGCAAGAATGTTTTCAGAGCTACAGATCTAATTTACTGAATATCAAATATTTATGCCATTGCAATTAAAGTGACAACGTTCCACCCCTCCTCACCGTGCAAGCTCGGGCTTTTTAATAGAATTTATTATACAGTAAACATTTGGTAAAAAGTTTTGCTCGAGCTTATAATGTGAAAGCTTTGAATATTTTATTGATTTGATTTCTTCTGCAGTCTATCCCTATCAATGCAGGAACATTATGAACTTCTGCAGCACATGAGAGACCATTTTTTACTGTCAGAGTGTTACAAGCTCCCATGTAAAGGGGACGAAGGATGGAGGCTTCGTTCTCGCTGCAGCTTTCCGTGTCACACAGGGATGAAGCACCAGGATAAATGTGCCACGGCAGGAGCTGTAGCACAGTGGAAATCATTTTTCCTCATTAGCTAAATAGGTGAGTGGGGTACTCCTGATTCCTGTCCATGTGTAGGGTCAGTCGGACCTTCCCCAGTGCCGTGGGATGCCTGCAGCCACCCGTGGCACAGTGCATGGGAGCAGTGCAGGTTTTAATGAGCACCGTGGCAGCCTGTGAGGCTGATGAGGCTCTTGGTGACGTAGGTGACAGCGGAGGGTGTCCAGGGGAGGGGTTTGCTTTTCCTTTGCTGTTTCATTTTGGTGGCTGACAGCAGAGATCAGGGCCCTGTGCAGTTCCGTGCAGTAATCCACATTCTTATCAAGAGAAAGAATTTGCCCATTTTCCCATTATTTGGCTTTGTTTACCATAAACATGGGGGTAAGTATTGATATTTTGTCACATGAAGGGTTTGACAGACCTCCTCAGGCTTATTTGCTTTCGCTGACAATACTTTTAAGTTTCAGAGAGAGAAACTCAACAGCAAAACCAAAAATTGGTTCTGAGCATGTCTCCTAAAAAGCTGGGTTTGGTTAAAAACCCTAAATACTTTCTGCAAAGGAAAGAGCTGTGCAAAAGACAAGGAAACAGCGTGATGGGCCACCAAAAGTTGCCTGTTCTGCTTTAGGAAGAGCTGATGACTGCAGCATCCATATTAGCCCTGGTGGGTGGCCCAGAGCTGTTGTGTTAGGGATGTTATAGGGATGTTGGTGGCATCCCCCTGTCTTCTTCATCCATTCAGTGACTTCTTGTCCACAAATTTGTGCCAGTCCTTTCTGACCCTGTTGATATCACCTGCGTCATTGCCTCCTCGGGGCAGTAAACTCTGAAAGTCTGTTGTTAAAGGCAGTGCTTCCTCTGGCTTGTTTTTGATCTCCCACCAGGATATTTAACCTGAAAAGCCAGGATTTAGGCTACGATTTCTAACCATGAGGAAAGAGGAGGAGCCCAGTTAGAATATACCCCAGCATGGGACAATTTGTACCCTACCTGCCTCCAGTGGGTTTCTGTACTGCAGCAGTGGATGGGATGGAGGGGGCACAGCACATGGGACACATGGATACCTGCTGCTGGGGCAGCAAGGGGACAGCAGTGCTGCAGACAACAGTACAGCCCGACTGAGTCCTCACAGAACAAATGACAATCTCTACTCACATCTACAGCTTCAGTTTGCCTGGCCATGGGCAAGCTCCCCTCTGGGTGAAGGATGCTCAGAAAACACTTGGGTCTGGCCAGGCTCTGTGGCCGTACTCCTGACAGCACGGGGCTCTCAAGTGCCCACCACAATGATTACTGTGCTCTGCAAGTGCTTCGAGTCACTTGACCTTCAGCCTCCTGCCTCTTTGCACGCCTGAGACAGGCACTAATCACTTCAAACCCCAACCGCTGTCATTTCTTATTGCTTAAACACCAGCCCTGCCAGCTGCGCACTTACATCCTCAGCATTGACTCAGCTAATGTAGCTGTCATTTAAGCACTAGTGATCTGCCAGGATTAATATTTGATACAGCAGCTATCGAGGGGCAGAGACTCATGGCTTTTCCTTGTTCTGAGCAAGGCTTGTGGCAGCTCCCAACCATGGACCTTTACAGGATACAGGCAAGCAGCATGTCCTCATGCTCTGTGGTGTGAGATGGTCCAGAGCCCTCCCAGAGAAGGGCAAAAAATGAACCCAAGAAGTGACACTGAAGAAATACAGCAGATTGATGGTGCTTTAAGACAGGCACTAAATCTCACTCCGTCCTCTGCTCCAGCTCGGTGCCTGCTCAGCTCCCAGGGCACAGCATGGCCACAGCAAGAAGTGAAGGAGGAGAGCAGATGGGAAGAGTCCCACTCGCTGCTCGTGCTGGCCAAGGGCTACAGGAGCTGATGCAGGGAGGATCTTCATGAATCCTCCAATGGAAACAGCACCAGCATCTCAAACAGTGGAGGTCACATCCTGCAGTGAAACTATAAAGAGCTAAGGAGTCTAGACCCAAACTTGCCCTGGAGCTGAGACCCCATCCTTCCAAGCTTCCTCATCTCTGGACTGCTTCGACATATCCTGACAGCCAAAATCACATGGTGATGGGACAAAGGCAGATTTCAGAGAGCAGATGTGAAGGTGCCATGGACACATGGATATCCTCTGGAGCACTGATCAGAGCCTTTTTAAGAGGCTGCCCTACCTTGCATCAGTGCCTGGTCCCTGTGCTGTGAGGCCAGTGCCTGGAGAACCGTCCTGAGCTGCTGTGGTGGGAAGAGCTCATGTTCTGCCTTTGTCACTGCCTTGTTTTCATGAAAGTTTAATGCATCTCCTCTCTCTCCCTGGAAGTGAGCTGCCTCCTGTGTCCCTGCACAGCACAAAGCAAGGCTGCACAACCAGCAAGGATGAAACCAGCCCTGCCTTCTGCAGCCCTGCATCTCCCTGCCTGGAACCAAGCAGCACAGCAGAGATAAGAGAGAATATCTTTGGCTAAATCCTCCCCACAGGTGAGGCGTGTGTGTAGCAAGGAGGCACAGCATTGCTGCTGGAATCACTGGGGCCAGGGCTCAGGGGAGCTTGTCCGAGCTCTTGCTATGCTGTAGGAAGCAGGCGGACTTAATGAAATCTTTCATTTGTCAGTAAATGCTACTGTATGAAGTGTAATTAATGGATTTTCTAGAGCTGGATGTGGCCCAAACTGAAATGTAAGCACTCAGGGAGCCGGCTGGGAGCAGTGTCCTCCACACCGCTTAATTATAAGGTCAGTGGCAGAGCGGTGGGAGCTTCGCTGGTCTCCACTCGGGAGAAACGCTGCCAGCTTGACATCTCCTTTGGTGAAGCAGTGGTTTTGCATGGCGAGAGAGCAGAGTGTGAGCAATGCAGGCAGTGAGGCAGTGCAGGGTCAGCAAAGCCCTGCAATAAGGTTGCATGGCTGTCAGTGCTGGGCAAGGCTGCTGGAGCCAGCAGCATGTCATAGAATCATAGAATTGTAGGACGGTTTGGGCCGGAAAGAACCTTAAGATCATCTATTTCCAACCCCCTGCCATGGGCAGGGATGCCTCAAACTAGACCATGTCACCCAAAATTCTGTCCAACCTGGCCTTGGACACTGCCACTCCAGTATAGTGAGAATACTGGGGTAACTCCACTTGGCTTGGCTAACATGAGGCTGGTTGCATGGACACATGTGGCTTCCACAAATCTCTCTGTGTACAAATACCTTTCTGCTTCTGTCCTCAAACAATCAAGGAGATCAGCCTGGAGGCGAACAGCTTCACACATGAAAATGAATCCATCTGCAAGGGGAGCTCATGCACAGGCAGGTAAAGCTTATCTTCTCAGGAGTATCTGCTACATTAAACGTCCTGCACTCAGGATGTCCAGCAGAAGACCTCATCCTGATTTTTCAGGCCCAGTGAGCACTTACATCTCACTCCTCTTCCTGGAGTTATCTGAGGACCTCAGTGGGATGACTGGTGCACAGCACCCTGGTCTGCATAGTGTGGACAGCGCAAATACCTTGTGTTCACCAGCCAGCCTGGACAGACCTGCTCAGCCCTGCTCATTGCACATGGGGAGAGATCACAGCTCCAAACATCTGCCTTTTCCTCCAGGCTTTCCAAAGGGAGAGCTGGATTCTCAGTATCTGCAGCTCTCAAACAGCAAGTTTCTGTTGCTGAATCTTCTTTTCATTGCATAGCTGTCACATGAAAGGGGCTTCCACCTTACCCCACCACCTTGCTACCAGAGCCTCCAGTCATTTAAAGGGTAGCCCCCCCTTTAAAGTACAGCCAACGCCTCCAGTTGGAGAACTTATTGAGGCAGGACATCTCGAACTCCCATTTGGCTTCAGCAGAGTTGGATCTCCAGTTATTCTACCATGAAAATAATACATAATGGCCAGAAAATGTCTAGCAATGGGCAAGAGACAAAGACACAGGCACAAGTCTCCTGTAACCTGCTACATCCCCAAATGAGGATGTGTATTCTCTGCAGAGTATTTCAAAGAACCCAAAGCCCATTATGAGGAACAATCAGCAGCAGATTTTAATAGATGCATTTTGCACTCAGCTGTCACCATCTGTGTTTCCCCATTAGAAATGCAGAATGAAGGAGCTGCACAATTACAGCTGGGAGGGTCTGGGACACCCAGCACAGCTCTGCATGCAGCCATCCCTCCTGTCCTCCTCAGGGGAGTCTGTACCTCCAGTATGGCCAGTGGCTGCTGGGGCCAGTCCTTGGGCAGACCCTGCTCCCATACCATGCACCAGGAGCAGGGATCCTCCTGCATCCCGTCTGTCCCAGTTGGATCTTTGGAGAGGCGGGACCTCCTGCAGGCTGTGGGGAGCCTGGTGATGGGGTGCTGTCACCCCACAAAGAAATGATGCACATTGGCATGAGGAATCTCCCAGGGAGATGTGGGGGGGTGCTCCCTGCGTGCCCTAGACCTCAGAGGGTTCTTGTGCACACTCACACCCGCTGGTGAAGCCACAAAGCAGGAATTGTGGCTGACCAGAGGAAGCTGTGCCTTTCCCGCCAGCCTCATGAGCCAAGAGCCAGACCACAGCACTGATGCAGTACCCAGCAGCAGCCCTGCATGAGGAGGGTCTGCAGAGCCCAGGCTGGGGGACAGGACCAGTTGCACCCCACAACAGCCCCACAGCATGTCCAGAGGAAGGAGGGAAAAGGGTTGTGCCTTGGAGATGCCCAGCCACAAAGGAGTTGCCATCCCCATGGGGAACAGGGGAAGGGGCTCGGCGAGGAGAGGGCCTGAGCTGGAGGAAGCTGACAGGATGTGGGAACCTCGAGCTGGCAGGATAATTACATTTTTAATCAAGTCTTTTCAAAACATCTAATTTTATTACTTTATTCTTCCATTTCAATAGCAGGGCGATTAAGATGGAATCTTCAAGGAATTCTTCACAACAGTAATAATGTCTCTTATCGCAAGAGGCACTCTGTGCTCTGTCCTGCAAATTCTCAGCATTTGAATATTAAATATATTCAATATATCAAAAAACTCCATTTCATTCCAGAAAAATAATAACCAAAAAACCCTACATGTGACATAAATTTTCCCCTCCTTCTGCTCAAAAATAAATATTTAAATAGTGCTCAATTATTCTCCCCTCCAAACTGCCTTCTTGGGGAGAGAGCCAGGACAGAGGGGGAAAAAAACCCAGTAGACGTCAGGCCAAGCACTGTTCAGATGGAAAATGGAGCTTTCCCTGGCTCTGATGCTACAGATCCCACTCAAGATGAGCTGCTTGGTCTGGAGGAGGTATGGGCTGGGCTGGTGACTCCCAGTGTGGTTGCTTAGAGAAAGCATCTCCATCAGATTTGGAGGCTGGTGTAGGGAGGAGGATGCCAGCCTTGGTCCCCAGCACAGCACTGGGACCTCAGCTGGACTGCACTATCCCTGCCTGCAGTGCTCCAGCCCATTTCAGCAATGCCCATGTCAATGCTTGTTTTGATCACAAGAAGAGACAGTGTCATCTAAATTCGGGGGTCATCAGAGTGCTCCCAAATAATACAGGCTGTGTTTGCATCCTTGTTCTTTTCCAAGACCGTAAATGGTGAAAGAAAAAGTCACTGTGGAAGTGGAAGGGAGAGGAGAGCGGCAGTCGCAGGGAGGGATGAATGTGTTTGCTGTGTGATTCAGGTTGTTTATGACAGCTCAATGCTAAGCTTCCTTTGCAGAGCTCAGGCTGCTGGGCATGCAGGCTAAATGAAAGGGAAAAGGAAAAACCCAAAAGCCTTGTTTTGAAAAAGTGCACAAGGAAATAAGATAAAATGTTGGAAATAAACACAGATGACCCTGAGCTACTGTCTCATTCCAAAAATGTGCATGTAATTTCCTAGCTTGTTTTGCTTTGCTTTGCTTTGCTTTTTAAAGGAAAGAGGTAAAAACAAATTCCACTGTGTCAAACATCCTTTAGATGATTTCCCTTCCTGCCCTGATTCTGTCTGGATCTGCCACAGAAGCTGCTGTATAACAGACCCGAGTCTTCCCCAGGACAAAGCCCAGATCTCCATTGTTTGGTGCCTGTGATTAAGGATCTAAGGCTCTTGAAGGGTGAAGGATAACACGAGTGTGGGGCTGCAGGAGCAATCCTCAGGACAGGTGTGTTTATTCCTGTGGTATCCCATAGATAGGATAACCTCGAGGAATTTGCTGTGCCTCAGTTTCCCTATCAGCAGGATGGCATCTTCAGGCCTCCCTTGGGTACCACTTCCCTGGACTGGCTGCAAAACCAGCTGTGGGGAACCCAGGGGTGCACATCTGGCTGTGGATGCCCATTTGCCATCAGTCTCCTAAACTCTTTACCATACACAGCCTGAACTTTGGAGGCATGATGACCTGGACAGAAATACTCTGCTTTCAGTAGTTAACACAACCAGCTGCCTGTAATACCATGTAGTTTTTAACATGAACTCTGAATTGGGATTAGTTATCTAATGACATACTTCTCTACTCTGTAATGGTTTCCCCCCTGCATCGATACTCCCTTAAGATGAGTAATGTCAAATTGATGTCTATCTCTAATAGACTTTCCTCAGGCCCTCCTCACACTTGCTGCCTGAGCTGCTGGTTAAAGATGAGAAACTACCTGAGCCTGCCCAGCAGCAGTTCATCAATGACAGTTGTTTCATTAGTTGATACAAACCCACTTAAAATAAATTCTAATTAAACCAGAAACTGAAAACCATACATTTTTGGAACACTCCTATGCTGGTGGCACACTCTGCTCTGCGCTTTGCTTCCAGACCTGCTATTACTCAGCCCCCCGTCTTGTCACTATAGATGTGGCATCAGACAATGCTAAATAAATAGCACTTTCGTGAAAGTCTTTGGCAATCCAGCAGCAGATTGGATTATTTGCTCTTTGAGGTTCCCTGTGCACATGAATGAGAGGGGAAAAGAGAAGAGGGAAAAAGCCATGACCTGCTCCAGTGCCACGGGTGGTGCATTCCCATCCTGGCAGAGCCAGAGCCAGGATCTCTCCTCTCCTCTCCTGGCTGGGAGCAGGCTGAGGTGCCTGAAAAAGGGATTTAGAGGGATCAGAGCCCTCGGGGAGTGTGTGGTGAGTGTGTGTGCTGCTGGCACCTCTCCTTTGCTGGCTCCTTCTCCCAGGAGGGGCTGGCACTCGAGGGCTCATTGCCTGGAGCCAAGTAGGTTTCTTGCAAGCAGATATCTTACAGCTCCTATTCAAACAGTGCAGACCTGGGGCAGGAAAGAAGTGCAAACATAAGAAAATAAAACCTCCAGGAAGAAAACCTTTCCCGATCCAGCTCCAATGCTGTTCACAGTGATGTGTTCCCTGTTTTTTGATCCCAATTTCTTCCCCTGGTTTCCCAGTTTGCCTCTGGGCTGAGGCGAGGCTCATGTGAGTGGGGTTTGTCCCTCAGGTGTCCCCATCCCACAGGAGATGCTGGAGAGCTTGGATGAGATGCCACTTTCACACAAGGCATCCATTGTTCTGCCATTGCCAGAAATACCCTTTGAAGTTCACTCCTATTAATGGGTTCATTTGTGCCACAAAAGCCTCAAGCCTGCAGTCCATGCAAAGAGCTGGACACCCACAAACACCCCTGGTCTGGTGGTGGGCGACCTCCAGAGTGGGTCAGGATGTGCCTGTGGCTTGCCCCATGTTCCTGCAGGGACCCTGCCATCACCTCCAATTCGGGATGCTCCAAATGAGCAGCTACAAGCCAGTGGCTGGTGGCTACAGGGCATCACTTGGAGTCTGGCAGTAAAGAAATTGGTGCTGCCTGATGTGGAAGGAGTGGTGGCACCAGTGCCTGGTGGCAGGGATGACAATGGGGGACCCCCAGGGTACTGCCAGGATGGCTTGTGTCTCCTTCATCCACCATCACCACCATTCCAATCAGCTCCCGTGCCTTTTCTCCCTTGCCAGCCCCAAACTCCTCAGTTTGTCCATCCCCTGACATGTAACACTGCAGCAAGGAGCTGGGACACAGCCTTGCCACCCAGTTGTTTTATTTTCCCTTTAGGAGTAGTTCACAGCACAGGATTTTAGAAATGCAAATGGAGTTGCAGATTTTCAGGCAGGTGGCAGGGAAGGAAAGAGAGGAATGCTCTGATTTTATCCAAATCACTTTTCCTGCCCAGGGGAGGATGGAAAGCAGCTACTCTGCCTCAGGAAGATGATTCTATTTAAACCACAGGATCATGTTGTAGCTACTTCTTATTTACCAGACTGGAAAGTTACATTAAGAAGTTATCACTTATCTTGCAGGAGAACAGATTAAGAGTGAAGGACCGTTCCCTGGTTTGCATACAGCTGCACTTCACAGGTTACTAAAAAGACAATTGATGTACCAGTTCAGGAAGAAATATGATTTTCATTATGATACGCAGGCATCAGGGATTGTATTTTAATGGTCCCCTGTCACCAGTGAAGAGCAAAATGGCCTGTGACCACTGTAATGGAAAAAAGGTTTCTGTGATATTTTGCATAGCATGGAGGGCTTTTTCTGTTTGGGGTCGGGTTTGGTTTGGTTTTATTTTGGCTTCTATCATCCTGATGGCAGTATTAAAGGGAACGACACCCATTTTTTCTGGATAAGGAATTTTTGGTCTTATAATGAGAAACTTTTCTCCCCACTCCTGGAAAAATATTTATATTTGAAATGAACTTTTAAGTTATCTGTAAGGTAAAACAGTGGGTTGCATTTTCAGGAGTCTAAGGGGTCTCCTGGGCTCCTGCTCTCCACACACACCTATTTGGTCTGGTAAAATAAGATGACTGTATGGAGTTACCTGATGGCACACCTCTTTACCTCTCTTTTGGGGTCTCTTCAAACTTTTCTCACAGTGTTTTGGTGCCTTGGGATATAGGAAGCATCAAAGAGCAAAAAATGATGGTTGGGATTTAAACCAGTGTCTGCCTTCCCTGTGAAACATGTCTGGGTGGCAGGGGTTGCATCCAAGATGTGAGCACCACAACTGGCCCCAGTGCTCCACTGACTCTTTCCTCTTCTTTTCCCACAACATTCAGTCACTTAATGGTGAGAAAATGTGAGAATCACCAGGAGCAGAGATGTGTTTTATTACACTGAGTGGGATGCTCCATCCCAATCTTCATGCCTTGTTGGCTGGGTACCAGAACCAGCGAGTCTAGAGGCAGGAACGCACAGATGGCTCACACCACCCATGTGAACCAATAGCAATATCGGAATATCGGCTATTTCACACAAACTATGCAGGAATCATTCCCGGGATAGGGGAGGGAAGAATTCCTAACTGCATTTGTGAATCACAGAAATCCTGAAGTATTGATAAATTAAAGATTTTCACTATTAACTTCAGCATCACCACAAGAAAGATGTGGAGGATGCAGCAGTAAGTGATTCGCTGTGACTTTTTTCGTCCTGTTTAATTACTTGACTGGTGTAAAAACTAAGCCAAGTTTCAAAGGTAGCTCCAATTTCCCCAGCACTAGACAGCACAGAGCCCTTCCCATCCCATGAACTTCCAGACAGCTGGGCTGAACAGCTTCCTTTAAACCCACCTGAGTTAAAGACAAACAATTTAGGGCCATTGATCTGTAGCTGCGGAGCCTCCTGTTTAAACTCAGGGAGATGGAAGAAGCATAAAGCTAGTGCATAGGTTTTTCTTTGCATTGCTTAGATTAAAGGATATCAGGATGAGTGGTTTGTGTGATGATCAAAAGATTTAACACACTCTGCACCTGTCACAGGTACAAGCTCAATTCCTTATAGATAGAACCAGAGTGGAGCTGACAGAGCATGAGAGACTTAAAGGAAAGGAGTGTGCAGGGAGTATATTTAAAGCAAGCTGCATGAATGTAGGATTAAATGTTAGTATTATATGATAAAATGTTAATTTTGCTTAATTAGGCTGTCCCTAGCATGGAGTTCCTCTTGACCAGTGCACTCCTGAGCAGATAAGGAGAAAGAAATTGTCTTCATAGAAATAGAGAAAGTTTCTGAATTGAGGAAAGAAGAACAGTAAATGGCTGCATGGATTAATGCCATTTGCAGTAAGGCTCTGTGGCCTGACTAGGATGGAGTAGATGGAAAACTCTGATGTCAGTTTGATAATTTACTCTCCCTTCAGAGGCTCTGCCTTGCGCATGGGAATGTAGAGTCCCTCCTCTTTCACCAGTCCTAAAATCAGGCTGGGAATCTCAAGACTGTTGGGACACAAACAGTGCTGACAGTACTGGGGTAAAGTTTGGGCTTGATGATATTAAAGGTCTGTTCCAAGCTGGTTGATTCTGTGATTCTATGACTCTATGACATGCCCTCTCCGGGGCTGGTGGAGACGTGTGTTTCTATGGTCAGAGACTGACACCTCACAAGAGCTAAACTCAGCTCAAGAGGTTGCCATGATGTTCCTCAGGGATTCTTTTTTAGTTTTTACCAATTAAACAAACTGGGGCCACAGAGTCCCCCTCCACAGCCTGAGCTCCTCTCTGATGCTTAGGTCTTCCCGCTGTTGTATCTGCAAGAAGCCTCAAGCTGAGCAATGATGCATGCAGGGGAAGGAAAGACACCTGATACCCACCCCCATGCACCAGACCCACTGCAACCACCATTCTTGCTGCACAGTTTTAACCACCGTCTGCCAGGGGCTGGCTGGAATTGGCACAGCTGGAGCCTAAAATGTTCAAAAGGTATGAGAAGTGAACCCCTCTGAAAAGGCTTCCTTTGTAAGTGATCTAATGCTACATTTACAGTTCTACATGCTCACAGCAAGTTGGAAATAAAGAAATAAAGTACAACAATTAGGCAATTAAACACTGCCCAGATAAAGACGGAAGCTGGCAGGATGCCAAGGAACAGGCAGTTGGGTGATGCTAATTTTGTGATACATTGCAGTTTATACTAATTCTTTCTCATTACACATGTCACATCAGTCTCACTGGCCTGTCGTATCTCTGGCTCCCGTATGCAGCAAAAGGCACTAAGGGAGAGGAGAAGGAAGAGCTGACAAGGAGACAAGGTGCAGTGCCTTGTTCTCACACCATGGCCAATGGTTTTCTTTTCTACTCAAAGACACTAAGGTCAGCTCCAAAGTTTTTGTTTCTCTAAGAATTAACTCCCTAACTTCCAAATCCTTTACTTGACCTAACCCCCATCTTAAAAACCAGGGATGTTCAAGCAGGAAGATGCAGAAAGGAGCTGCATGAACACAGGCATGAAGCAGAGGTCTCCAGGCTGACCTGGCATCCTGTGGACCGGGCAGTGCTGATGTGCTTCTTGGGTTTTCATCTGCATGGAGCATCCCATATCATTGCCACACTGTGCACCCACCCAACCACCCCTGCTACCATGGGGGCGTCACAGGGTCCTGAACGCAATGCCCACACTTGGATTTTCAAATTAACCAAGTTATCCAAAAGGATAAATGGCTCAGTGACACCTTTTGGAAAACCCAGCATCAACCTTGGAGGAGACTGTGGCTATTAAGCAGTTTGACTCTGACTAGAGATCTGAGCTGCCTTGGATAACCAAGTAGTTTTCTCTGCTTTATATCCATGCTGTGATCATTGCTGGTTGCACCAAGCCAGCCTGACACAGCAAGCACGGTGCTGTATGAACCTCAAGAAGGGGACCAAAGCAGCAACACCTTGTTCACCCCATCTGAGGGCTGTTTCCCACCCAGGGGTAAGGGCAACATCTGTCTATAACACGACACACTGATCCCTTTTCTGCAGCAGCCAAAGATGCTATTTCTAGTCCCAGGCTGTAGACCTCTGTTAAAGAGGTGACTGAGCCATAACCCATTGCAACGAGCAGGTTTCCCTGTTCTGGTTTCACCAGTGCTTCACTGAAGAAACAAACTTCAAGCAGAAATTTTGCCTCTGCATGACTCCAACTTACAGCATTGGACAATCTGACCAACATGCCCAGAAGTGTCCTTCAAACCTCTCCAGTGTCCAGATAATATCTTTCTGGGTCTTGCCCTCTGCAAAAGCATCTCTCCTTCCCAGTGCCTGACGTTCAGAGGTGACAAGGAAACAGCCACTGCTCTGCCCCACAGCTGCAAGCACCCAAGCATTGAGCTGGGTGGTAGGCATGGGTAGCCCTCACTCATCACTGGGAAATAAAGCCATCCCAATGCTGAGCGTGGAAAGGGTTATTCTTCATAGAGGAGAAAAAATATTTAAGACTGCAAAACTTCCTTTGACAGGGTTGTCTTTTAATTACCCTGTGGAATGATAAAATCCCAGCACTGAAAATGTGTCTTTACAAATCTCTAGCTGGAGTAATTAGTCCCATGCCTGGCTCTCCTGAGAGATTATTGCTGCCTTCTTTCCAGATTACATACCCAAATAGAAGTGGAATCATTGCTATGTTTGACAGTGAGATATAAAATATCAGATAAAGCTGTTAAAATACTGTTTCACACACTGTGTTTCTGCAGAGTAAGGAAGCATCTGCTCTCCCAGTATCAGCAGCAGAGCTGAGCAGAACATTCGCGATGGCTGAGACGATGAATCTCACTTCTTTTTTTGTTCCTGGTCATTCCTGGAGAGATCCAAGTATTTAGTAATTATTCAAATGACTCAAATAAAGTTGCTTGCAGCTTGTGTCCATTTTAAATCTTGAATGTGCTCATTGGGGTTTAGGTCTGGTGGGTCCCTTGCTATGGTCTGAGGAATTCAACTGGAAAACACATGTGACAAAGGCAAAGATATTCAGTGGTGGTAGCCCTGAGCCCTGAACCATCCAAGTCATGCTACACCATGCAGATATCCTAGGTGGACACCTCTGAAAGTCTCTCTACACAGAGGTATTCATAGGGGATGCAAAATATAGGCAACATCCCTTGTAGGTAACATCCTTCCTCTTCTATACTTAATGGTATGAGATCACATGGAAGTTTCTCATTAGATACAGCATAGATCTGTAGTGAAATTTCCCTCAAAGAAGTTATGTTGCTAACTATTACTTTCTGGGGGAAAAATATCTTTCCTTGGGAATTAAAGTGCTTGCTACATGATGTCAGGCTGTTAAGTTTACAGTGCTCAAAAATGCATTACTGACAAAGCTCATCAGTTGCCGAGCTGTCGTACAGATCACACCCTGGTTGTTTCATTCTTTTCTTACCCACAGGACAAATTTATACCCTTGCATGAGTATTTCACAGGCCTGATGTAACTGATGTGCTAGCTGCAGGGGCAGGGAGCACGCTCTTGAAGCAGCAGCTCCATCAGGGAAGCAGTGTCCCAGCTTTGCCTCCTTGATAGTCTGTTTCTTGCCATCTCAAATACATGTTTTGGTGTAATTCTCACTCCATCCAAGGCAGATTTTGCATCTCACTGTCTTCTAATGTAACCGAGCGCCACAACAGAGCCATCCCCTGCATCACCAGAGAGGTGAAGAGAACTCAGGCAGCTCAGCTAGGATGAGGAACCATGAACTAGCCTGTCCCCAGGAAACTGAAAACCATCCTAACACCTTCCAAGAATGAACCTCATGGGTCAGAAGTGTGCTTTGAAGGTCTTTAGTCCAGACCATATGCTGCAGTATGTTCAGCTGCAGCAAGTTCTTCAGGGCCTTGTTCAGTCAAGTTCCAAATACCTCCAGAAACAGAAACCCCACAGTTTCCCTGAGCCCCACTTCCCGTGTTTCATCACCATATGGAGATAAAATCATTCTTTATAACTAAAGAGAATTTCCCTTGTTCCAGCTGGTGCCTTTCATCATCCAACTGTGTGCCATCAGGAAGAGCCTAGCTCCATCTTCCAAGTACCTTCTCACCAGGCAGCAGTGCAATATTCCCCTCACCTTCTCTCTGGGCTGAACAGATTCAGATTTGTCCCTCAGCTTCCCTTCATCTGCTCCATGCTCCAGCCCTGGAGCTGGCAGCTCCATCAGGCCAGCATCTCCCTTATCCTGGAGAGCCCAAATCCAGGCACAACTGTCTTCCCACACTGGGAGTGAAGCCTGGGCTGCTGGGGTGAAAACCAGGAATCCTGACCACTAGACCATGTGGGACCACAGCTGCCTCTGCTGCCTGCCTGGCTCTGGACCTGCAAGAACAACTAGTCCTAGGGTCACAGACCCACAGCCATCCCCAGCATAGACTCATCAAATCCCAGCCTGTTTTGGGTTGGAAAGGACCTTAAAGCCCATGCAGCTCCAACCCCTGCCACGGGCAGGGACACCTTCCACTAGAGCAGGTTGCTCCAAGCCCCTGTGTCCAACCTGGCCTTGAACACTGCCAGGGATGGGGCAGCCACAGCTTCTCTGGGCACCCTGTGCCAGCGCCTCAGCACCCTCACAGGGAAGAACATTTTCCTTATATCTAACCTGAACTTCCTCTGTTTAAGTTTAAACCCATTACACCTTGTCCTATCACTACAGTCCCTGAAAAGAGTCCCTCTCCGGCATCCCCATCCTTTTCTTTCGTGGTGCATCTCAAGCCTGGAGAGGAAAAACACAGCAACATGTAAAAGACAACAGCCTGAGCTCTTTGCTCCAGCTGGGGGTCTGCTGGGATTCTCCTGCAGCTCCATTTCAGAGCTCATGGTGGGACAGGCAGAGTTCATGCCAGCCCAGCCCCACCAGAGTATTGCAGCATTGAGCACCCCTGATCAGAGACCCACGCATCTGCCCCCATACAACCCTTGCACCCATCTCTCAGGGACTTGCGCTGCGGTGGAGCCGATGGCAAGGTCACATACGGGGCCACACAGCATTATCAATGATAATTGGTGGCAGAGCATTGCAGGAGCTAATTCCATCCAGCATGAAGGCAAGTGCACAAGCTGCTTCCCCTTTATTTCATTTGATTACCCTTTTTTGCCTTTGCAAGATTCCCTGCAGTACGTAGCTCATAATTAACTAAGGATGAAGAACATCTCTGCCACTCTGCCCATTGAGTTTCCTCACGACAAATGAAAACATAATTGCCATTACACAGCACCCTTACCTGAGGGAACACACTGCCGTTGGGGTGGTGGAGATTCGCTGGTAGGCACACACTTCTGCAGCTACTTAGAGATGAAAACAAAACGGCTGTGGCTGAGGGGCTGGAGCTGCTCATACACTGAATCAGCTTCACCTCTACCATGGGCTCACAGCCAGGAGCTGAGGAGACAGCTCAATGGGCTTCTGTGGAGCAAAGGACAGGATGAGGATGCCTAGGAGGCATGCGAAGGACACGGTCCCTCCTTCCGCTGCCCAAGGAAACCCCTGAAACCGATGGGGTGAGGCAGGTCTGGATGTTTATGGGGAACCTTTGCACACCTCTGAGTAGCCACTAAAGCTGGTAAGTGCAGACACTCCCCAGGACAATGACATCTGCCTAACAAGCCAGAGGTGCTGGTTCAAAACATGGTCACCATGGGGCTCTCCACCAGGCTTGGGATTTCTAAAGCAGCATTAATGCCCTATCTCCTCCACACAGCCAGCAGCAAACTGGACACTGAAAAGGCATGAATGGAAAACCTTTCTTCTCCCATCAGGATATTCTTAGGCATCAGGAAAGAGTAACAGCAAACCCTCCTCCATGGCATTAACCCCACAAGCTTCACTAAAGCTGCCGAAGAAAGAAGAAAGACGTTCTTCTGGTGCCTGGAGGTAACACTGCAGAGAAACCTGCTTGGATTAGGGACCTCTCCTAGGGACATGGTATGGGGATGGCCAGGCAAGTCTTGCTCCAGGGGAGGTCAGTAGGTGTGAAGACACACGTACCTAAAAGGACTATGGCTTGCCCAGACAGGGATCAAAATCTGTGGTCTCCAGCTCTGAAGAGCCAGCTCCTGATGGGCACAGGGAAGCATCTTGCAGGGCCACAGAGGAACCCTTTGGGGGTTCTCCTGGGCTGCACGGCTGCACAGCAGGGCTGTGCAACCACCACCACTCGTGGGCAGATGGGGAGGATGAGCGCTGTGTCCCTCCTCCCACCAAACAGGGGAGGAGATCTGAGCTGCCTCCTTCAGCCTTCAAAATGAAGCCAGGTTTGCCAATCCCTCCCCAGATGGAAGCATGGAGGAGTATGTCATTCAGGTCTGTGATGCTCACATCCTTCATGCTGTACCATTCTGGTTTGCTCATGTAAAAGCCTCAGCTGCTTCATTGTTGTCATGATGCTGCTGTACCATTGCAGACAAGATGTTTTGGGAGGACATAATTGCCTGTTGCTTCTTGCGTTGCCTCCCAACATCTTATCTGAAGCCTTTGAAAATGAGTTCTCATCACAGAATAAGAGAAATAATGACTTTCTGAGAACAGACCGTGTCCTGGTTCTGCTTTCCAAGAAAAGAGGGGGCACAGAACACAGCCATGGCAGAAAACACTGAACTGTACTGATGCACTTCAGGAAAGAGCCTCATCACCCATGTGCTGGGTGTAATTAGTACTCATTAGAGCTGCTCATTACACAGACGCTCCCAGAGGCCCTGCCGGGATTTCTGCTGGGCACTGAGCAAATCTAGAGAGATGCTCCCTGCTCCCAAGCCTCAGTATCTGAAAAGCAAATCTCCCAAGGGCAAGGAATTAAACACATTTTGAGGTGAAGCTTGCTCACCTCACCAAAGTGATGCACGACAGGGTTCCCTGCACAATGAAGGGCAGGGCTGGGTGTCACAGTAGCTCCTTTGCTCTAGTTCTCCTCCAAGACAAATAGATTGATCACTTGGCCGGGTACTTTCTTACATCCAGGCCAAAAGATATTCCTTTTCACAAGAGCTGCTGGCCAATGCATCCAGCCCCTGGTGCTCTACAAGAGCTGGGCTCTGATGTCTCGCCCTTGGAGCAGCGTTACCGGATGTCCTACACTCACAGGGAATGCACCATTGCATCCATGGCTGCGGTGAGCCCCCCCCCCAGCTCTGTGTGCAGGGGTTCCCTGCTCCTGCTGTTTCCTTGGAATTGCAGGAAAATAACCATTCATTTGACATTTTGGAAGCTTTGTTGGAATCCTGTTGCCATCTCTCAAGCAGAGCCATCTGCGCACTTATCTACTCACAGGTTTTAGGCTGGATTAGAAATAAACAGCAAGTTATCAAAATAAACTTGAGGGCTCTCAGCATGTTACTCCAGTGTGACTCTATATACTCCTGGTGATGCCCCTGTACAACTACAGCAGCTCAGCCAAACACACTGCATTAGGAGGTGGCAGGCCCCTACCGAAGGCTATCTCATTTTTATTTGTCAACCACAAGTGATGAGCTGGAATCCAAATAAAAGATAAATGAAAACCATTCCTCCCAGAGGGATTTACAGCCTTCCAAAGATTTAAACCAGATCTTCCAAAACGTTTGCAGGGCTGGGAGCTGAATGGTTTCCTCCTCACACAAACTCGGAGGATTAACACACTACTGTCACTATGGTCGTGGACTTTGGTGAGGGCCTTTCAAATGATGCTGGGGTACACCCTGTCCCCTGCAACTTGCATGTGGATGTCACTGAAAGGCTGTCAGCACATGCCAGTGATGTAACAGCCTCAATATGTTGAGCATGTCACAATAAAGTCATTTTTCTAATTAAAAAATAGAGCTCTATATGTTTTCTGAATACCACAGGAATATCTAAAAGCCAGAAGCAAGAAAGAAGACACCCAAGATCTTTTGAAAATGAAGAATTCTCTTGCTAAATACATCTCTTAATGAAACACAAGCAATTAAACTAAAAGCCCTATCAAATGCTGCTTGTCACTCCACACATTGACATCTAATTGAATTTTTTTTCCCTTCCCTGGTCCCTTTTCCCTGATAAACAAATTCATTCACAAAGGATGAGGTTTCACTAACCCAGAAACCAGATGATAGTCAATCAACTAATTGACACAACAAAGACTTTTATATGAGGAAAAAAACTGTCTAATGAAAGCTCAAATGCAATTTAATGATACACAGACATCTTATAGTAATGAACAGTCTTATATGAATTACTCTGGCTTTAACCCTTTCCCTTCTTCTGGTGACCTAAATCGTGGGAAGGTTGATGGGAGCAGAGGCAGCGCCCAGCAGAGCTGATGTGTCTGTCCAAGTGTTAGCACCGTCTCTGCTGGAGATGGTCCCAATGGAGCCGGGTGTGCATGGGTGACCCAAGGGCCTTTTGGCTGCTCCAGGTTAAATTGGCTGGTGGCAAAAAAAAAGGAACTGCCCTCTGCTTGCACCCTGCAACAAGGGTTTTCAAGGCTGTATAGGGCAGGACCCTGCACAGAGTGGCCAAGGATGGATGGATGGATGGATGGATGTGTGGGCAGACTCTTCTCTCTCACTGTGAGGCATCAGCCATCAGAGTGCCCTTGGGAACTGCATCCAGCACAGCAAAAAACATGCTCAGAGAGACACTGACCCCAGTCCTGCCTTCAATGAGAGCTTTGCTGAGTGTTTTGACAGGACAAAGGAGCAGCCCACCTCCCTCACTCGAGATTTACCAAATAATTGGAAACTCTTAGGATTCTATTTCATGCTTAAGAGCTTTCCTGAGTAAAGCTGAGGTTAAGGATGTGGTTAAAGTTCAGAAAAAACCGAATACTTTATTGAATCAGGACTTTGGTCCACCACAAACCTGAGCCAACTCGGAGAGAAACTGAAAACCTTTCCTGGTGCCTTTCAGTGTCTAAAGTGAAAATCACAGAAGCCAAACACATAAAGGAAAGCACAGCAGATACGTTATACCTAATGCACTTAAAATGTTAAATACATTTGTAAAAACATGGAGAGGTCAAGGAGGATTCTCAGAGTCAATATTTCAGTGACTGCAGCAGAGCAGTGGCACATACCCCTCAGCAGGAGGAAAGGCTTCATCCACATTGACGCAGTGCTCCCTTGCTACCTATAATCAGTCCTGATCAAAGTAGGATAGAAAAACATTCCAAAAATAACAACCAACCATTTGTGGAAGAGACAAATAGAAGGACGAGAGAAAAGCTCACCAAAGGGAATAGGAGTTAAGCTTCTAAAATGTTTAATTGCTTGTGCAAGCTGAACCCACCAGAGATGTCAAGTGCCTTTTCCATTCCAGCTCCCCCTGCACACAGCGCTCTGGCCTGTGACTGTTGCTCTTGGCTCCTTCATTAACAAGTAGCTATTCCTTTCACAATCATTTTCTAGTGCACTTTATGCCGTGAACAGAACAAGCTGTTGTGAATGGTCATTTTGTTTCCAAGCAAGTTTGGACACAAACAGCATCAAGTTCTTTCACCAGCTCAAAACACCCTGGGCTTCTCTCCCTGTGCAAGGGGTTGGATACCCGTGGAGCTTGTCAAGTACCCAGGGCAATCCTGAAGCATGCTGCTCGCTGGGGCATGCCACTGCCATGAGAACTCAATTATGCTGAACAAAAGCTAATAGAGCACCGGAGGAAAGAGGGAAGGGGAATTAGCTGCCCTGTCAGACTCCTTCAGGTAATGATGGGGTTTCTATCTAAAAATTACAACTGCCCTGGAAATGCTGTTTTATTTTTGCCAGTGCATTTGGCATAAACGTGAACGGACAAGGAAGAAAACCTTTCTCTTTGAACAGGTTTGTCACAGGTGAAGTTACTGCAGAATTGATTGTGACCAGGAAGAAACCAGCTTCTGGTTACTGCCGAACCCAAGAGATTTAAAGATATGAGGGCGCACAGAGTGTTCAAACAGCCAGAGGAAATCCTCCCTCATCATCCCAAAGGGGAGGTCCCCCATCTGCACCCCCTGAAGAGCTCAAAGCCATGTAGTCTAGACAGGAGGTAACTGGGAAAGAAATGGAACTGCTGGAGAGGAGAAAGAGCTGATGCAAGGAGAGCATCCCCTGAAAGAGACTTCACAGAGCTCTCAGTAATGGAGACAGCTTATCTGGGTCCCCACTTGCTCCCAGCCCTCTCCCCACACATAGCCCACCAAAGTGCCCTCCCCAGCAGAGGTTTCGGAGCCCAACCATCACCCCCCTAAAGGCAGAGAGACCAAGGTGGCACTGGGACATGTCAGGTGAGGGATGCAGCAGGACCCCATCTCACAGAGCAGAGACATGCAGCCAAGGTGAGTGTGTGAGCACAGTGGGACCAAAAAGGACCCCAGAAACATGCAGCGCTGGGGGAAGCCCATTTCATGACCCCAGGAGCTGTTCCTGGCTTCCAGGGAGAAGGGCTGCAGAGCTTGTCTGCAATGCAGCTGAATTCTCCCTGCTATATTTAAACATATTCATGGCATTCACGGAGGTGGCAGTCTGACAAATGCCAGTACTCGAAGGGTTAAGCTCTTTTAAATGTCTTGGGAGTTATTTGTAAAGCTGTTACTCCTGAGTTTGTTAATAAATCAGGATTTAATACACCTGAGTTATATTATCTCCGTGTTCTAATGTATAAATCCTGTCACTAAACCTTCAGGCCTAAGTGCTGAGTGCTTTTAGTCTTAGGTTTAGCTACCTGGGTTCTGAAAGGTTAGATTGTTTCGCAAGTCAAGAGATGGATTTTTAAAGCCTTGCAACCTCGCAGCCAGTGTACAAATCTGTGTCTGGAGTCACAAATCCCATCAGGAGCGTTGTAAATCCTACAAAAGATTTATTTGAAGAAGTTTTCATTTACAAATTCTCGCTTTGCCTTTGGGACGTGTAAGTGACTTATTTGCAAAGGAGGATTCAGCAGACCTGGGTTAGAATGAGAAATCCTTCCCTTCACTTGTCACATACAACATAAGATAAATCCTCATCCAGTCTGTATCTGTCTCCCAAATGAAGTTTGAGGTTAGTAATGAGCTCCAGAAAAGTCAGTGGAGAGGAATGGTTGCTCCCTGTTTAGACACTGTTAAAGGATGTCTGAGCTCTGGAGACACCTCCTCTATCCACTGACCACAGAGGGAGAGGGATACACAGCTCAGAGGAAAGGCTTCACGATCAGAGAGCTTGGGTGAGATGCACCCTGGCCTGGGATCACCAGCACCTTCAGACGTTTGGTCTAAGGGGGTCAGTGAGGGGCAGGAGTGGTGAAGCCGTGTGAGGCCACCCCCACTTGTCCCAGTCTTTCTGTTGCTCTTCCTTCCGGTGGTGGGTCTATTTGGGTCCCACCAGCCATGGATACACTTGGCATAGTGAAACAGAAGATGCCACCAGCGGTAAATCCTTCCAGGGTGCTTCAGGAAAGTGAGTCCAGCAGCAACTGGCCACAGCCAGGCAAGATCCCATCCTAGACCCTACCCGAAGCCAGAACAAAGTTGGGCAAAGCCACTCAGACCACAAACTGAGGTGTTCCCCTGGAAAGTCAGGCTTCCAGCATGGTTCATCTTCTGCCAGGAAGAGGCAGTTGTGTGGGTGAAAAGGATGGGTATGGATGTGCAGGGAAAGCAGCTGAGCTGCACCAGCATAGCGGGTTACTGCATTTACCCCACCTTTACTGCAAAGTAAAAACCTTCAGCCTAAAAAGCACTAACACGTTCAACTTTGAGCCAGCTCCTATAGCCCTGTCATTTCTATAGGTGCTTTTATAAGCAATATCTAACGGGATAGTTAAAGAAATCAGGAAGATCAGTTTAGGTTGCCTGAAATACTAGAGGGTTTAAGGAGAGGGTGTTTATAATTGTTTTCTAAGCTGCTTCACCTTCTGGTTTAAGTGCCTTCCATTCATCTAATTTTACAGAGGGAAGGACCTCTGAGGACAAGGAGGCAAATAAAAAATGGGAGGAAAAAAATCAGCAAGGTTGTATCAAAAGTAGATCACATTAGGCTAATTTGGTATCATTTTAATAAGAAAACGGAGAGGAGCAGAGGAGCTAATCTATCTAGGTTTAAACAAAACATTGCATTCATAGCCTGATGGGAAATCAGTCTTCCTGGAAGAAACTCTGTAGGAGTTACAAAGTGGATGTGGATCCAGTTAATGGGAAGGTTGTAGAGAGCACTAGAGAGCAGTACTGAATGGTGCTGCTCAGGGACCAGCCGTGGGGTCTTCATGCAAATGTTAGGTGTGTGCTTATGGAATAAGGGATATCAGGAAGTTAGAAGGTATTGCAGGGCTGAGGGATTCCAGATTTCCATACTGGAAATGCTGGAATGAATACAGAAATAAAGCAAGGTCTGCCACAACAACTTCTGCCTCATTTGCTTATCCTGGTCTAAACCCATGTCTAGATTTGGGCTCAGGAGTGACATTTTTCCCATGTCAGAGAGACCAGAGGGGTTTTCTCTGCAGCATGAGAAATGGTCTGGTCTCCAGACTATGTGAATGTGATGGGACAAGACACCAGCAATGCCAAGGGCAGTCAATGCTTTGGGTTTCTCTGCCTCTCTCACCGTGCTTTGGATTGATCTGGGTGGTGGCCAGGAGCTGCACAGACCCGCGTGGTTAAGCACAGAAGGATACACCACCCTGCAGTGACCTGTCAGGGAGGAATCCCAGAGCAATGGGCTCTGAGCTGTAAGAGACTGGATCTATCCATCCCAGGGATGCTGCAGATGCAGCTGCCCTGGGGTACCAGCTCCCCATGCTCCGTGCTGGGTGTGCTGTTTGAATACAGCTCAACTGCACCCCATCCATTGCTCCGCAACAATAAGGCTAGACTAATATGCTATGGCACTTTTTAATTATTACCTCAAAGAAAAGACATATTAAACGTTCCAGGAACAGACACAGCTTTAAACTTTGGCTGTAAATTAGGAAGAAAATAAAAAATCCCCCAAACTAGCTCAGTGCTGCTTCTCTGTGCGCTTGAAAATCAGAAATGGCTTTGCCATCTCATACTGCTTCTGTTTGTCCATTCTTCCTGTCTCTGTTTTCATGTTTTCATTTTTCTATGGCTATGTGGAACACATTTCTCAGTTAAGTACTTGCTTTTGAGAGTTGTTGCCATAACAACCATTTCATTCCATGATATGCACACTATCTCTGAAATACAGAATTTCTCCTTAAAGGAGCATGTGCCACACACATCAAAGAGGAATATGGACTTATTATTTTTACATTATTTTGTGGGAAAATAGATGTTTTCCAATACAGTTTTTTTCTAACTGGATTTTCTTGTTCAGTGGAACTATGTTTTTTTTAAGCATTTCTATCTTACAGTATAATTTTTGCCTGAAACCCAGAACATTAGGAGACAAGAATCTTTATTGTAGTTTCTTTTCTCTAAAGGTCTGAAAGAACTATGCTGCAGTTAATGCATTTGAACCCCATCTTATTAGACAGAAAAATTATGTAATTAAAATTTATTAAAAATGCATAGATTTTGAAGGAAAGCCTCTATTTTACTATAGAAATTGGTGGTAGAAGGAGGGAGAGGGCCAATAATAGTCAGGTTGCTGAATTTTCTTCACTATAATTCTTCACTATGAGGGTGCTGAGGTGCTGGCATAAGGTGCCCAGAGAAGCTGTGGCTGCCCCATCCCTGGCAGTGTTCAAGGCCAGGTTGGACACAGGGGCTTGGAGCAACCTGCTCTAGTGGAAGGTGTCCCTGCCCGTGGCAGGGGGTTGGAGCTGGATGAGCTTTAAGGTCCCTTCCAACACAAACCAGTCTGAGATTCTGTGATTTTTTAGTATCTTGCTTTTGGTGAATTCACCAAAGTGAATTTTAATTTATACATTGATTTCTAGGATCCTCAGACTACAAACTCAGGGATATCACAGCCATAGGAGCTCTGCAGGGTACCTTGCCATGTCCTGTACTGGAGAGCTGGTGGTGGTGGATGGCTCAAGCTCCTTCAAGCAAGCTCAGCATGGGTGTTGTCCTATGGCCCCAACACTTGCTGGCCACTGAAGCCATGCCTGTGGTTGCAGAGTGAGATCACTGATGGAGGAGGTTGGTTCCCCCTAACCCAATATATACCTGTTACATCCATTCCTTCACCCACTGCAGATGATGGACACCGCTTGGCACCACATTGCCATCATACTCCTGTGGCAGAGCTCTCCAGTCAGTGCTGCCTGTCCCTGTGAGGAGCCATCACAGCCCATCACCTTCTTGCCACTATGATCTCTTGTCCCACAGCATCACTGTCATGATGCAGTGAGGCCTCTGCCCCAGCACACACCCACTGCAGGGTTACACTCCAGGGCCACATCACAGTCACAGGCTCTTGCCATGACAGGGCCATCAGCCCACATTACAATCAGCAGGGGGAAAGCTTGAGTGCAGCTCATGCTACACGACCCAGCAGCGTGGAGAAAGTGGTGATTCCCAGGATCCCGAAGTCATTGACCTCGCTGTTGCACCAAAACCTCTCTTCAAGCCACCAGCACAGCCTGCTCCCAGCCTTGCTCCCCCTTGGAGTGGAGCATCCAAGAGATGAAGGCAGGAACAGGGTGCTGCAGTTCACACTGGTGCATATTTTAACTCACATTTACAGGCTTCAAATCCCAGGAGTGGAAGGATGCAGCAGCTAAAAGTGCTGCCACGACAGGAGCTCATCATCAGCACAGAGACGTGACTAGAAGATTCCTTGCTCTGCAAGTGGTGCGTCTTGTGGATGCGAAAGCAGCCAGAAAACACCTTTTCTGGTGTTGCTTCCTGCTCTTCCAGGCAAAGATCCATGAACCCGTGCCCCATGCTACTGCCCTGTGGAAGAAGTTGGTCCCATCACCCACTTGTGGCCTCTACCTCCAAAATCAGCCCTAGAAAGAGATGCTGGATTTTATACAAATCACTTATTAAGAATGAGACTGGTCTGGAGGCCTCTGTAAGAGGCTACTGAAGATCTCCTTTGCAATGGATACAGGATGGGAGAGGTAGATTTACTCCCTGAAATCAAACTTCCTTCAGACTGATGGGGTGCTGGGTTTCCCAGTCCAGGGTCCAACAGTGCAGCAGGAACTGCCGGTCCTGAGTGAGCCCCAGCACTGCACGTACATCCCTCACTTTGCAAGGAGGGCTCTGCAGCATCTTGTCCCTGACAGACCCCACACCACCATCCTGTGTGACTGCTACTTACATGCTTGTTCTCCTTGAGCACCAATCACCACCCCTGTGGAGGCACAACCGCCCCCTTCAGCACTGGGATACAGCACTGGGATACAGCCGCCTCCTCCAGCAGCCCACCAAAAGCTGCTTTGAACCCTCTGCCAACATGAACATCTCATTGATTTATTAATGAAGGGTGTTCAAAAACACATGTTCATGAGCTCTATGAAATAGCTTTTAGCTTCTGCTGATTACTCATGTTTTACATCAGGCTGATGTTTTCTAGATGCATTTCAATCAATACAATAGCTTTTTAGCACACATTACTGCTTGCCTTTGGCCAACCAACCATCACAGCTCTTTTCAAGTGCCCATTTGCATCAAACTAACCCCAAAGATACATCACGTCTCCTTTGACTGTCACCTGAGCACACACCAACATTCCCATTTGGGTTTCATAATGCCTTGCACACTCAAGCTTCATTTCTGAGTGCTTCGGACAAGATGTTGGATGTGTTGTGTCATTGAAGTCAGAGGGTTATTCTCTGCACGACTTCCCTTGCAACCACAGCATCCATATTCAGGCTTACTCTTTTCCCCAGCCTCAGTGCAAGCTGACACTACAAGTTTGGCATCAAGGCAGCTCAATGAGGTAAACACAAGCTGTAAGCTGGAAGCAGAGGAAATATTTTTACCGAGCACATGTGGAGCTGTGCACTGCTGTGGTTTTGCTGTTGCTGTGGTTTCATATGGTGGCTGTTTCCAGGTCAGCTCAAATTTGGCCCCAAGACCTGCTTTCATCTCCTCTCAGCACAGGCATGCTAACCTATGCTCATCTATTCCATGCAAGGTTTTCATTGTGAAGCAATTGTTACGGTATCTACATGACCTTTAGAAAAACAGTACCAATAGAGATATGTTATTTTACTTTGGATCACTTCTTTGAATACCCACGAATCCTTAGGTTTTGCCATTACAGTGATATGTGGCAAATGGCTTTGCTCCTAAAGCAGCATAATTGCCCTTTGGATCATTGTGCCGATTAGTCAAGCCAAAGCCAACCATCCTTGCCACCAACTATGGTTTTAATGCTCCAGCTGCACTTTTATTATTTAGGTCATTCTGTCCAAACCTGCAATTCCACTTCTCACTGGAAGGGCACCCAGCGTTTTGCATGTTTTAAAGGACCATTCTTTGTTGGTAGTAAAACGCACACTGTTAAATAACACAGCTGTTGTCTTCATTTGTTCAGTAGTAAAATGAAAGCAAATGTTAATGTAATGAAGGGAGGGGGAAGGGACCTTCTTCTGCTGACTTTGCTTCCACACACACACTATGAACCAGCTTTCCAAGTCCAGTATTTCCTTATTTAGATGCTGACTTGGGTGAGTGAATTCCTCTGGGCATACCCCAGCCACAGCTATGGAGCCTGTTGGCACATGTTCAGACACATCAGCCCACTATGACAGAGTGATGACAGTCCAAGGACAGTGGCATTCCTCCTTCTCCCATACATCCTTTCCCACACAGGCCAGCCCAGCCCACACTGATTTTCCCATCAATCTGCTTTGCTGCAGCCCTTGATTGCAGCCAGGTGGGACACGTGGACCCTCCACATCTAAATGCCTTTGAGCCTTGCTGAGCAGAATGATATAAAGGACCAGGGATGAGATGGAAGGCTGCTTTGCCAGCAGGAAGAGCTTCAGCGAGATGTGGTGCTTTCAAACAGTACCTGTGCCACCAGGTCTTAAGAAGACACAGAGGAAAGAGACCTTCTACCTTTGCACAGCACATGGACAATCTGGGGATATGTTAATTGTACCTTTACTCCATGAAGACAGTGAAAAGCAAATCCATTTCTGTCGCTGCTGGGTGGGCTCTCAGTTTGGGGGAAGCTCCATTGCCCCAGGCATGCTGAGGGTGCGGAGCTGCAGTGTGTGCAGTGCTTGCCTTTACCCATCACTGTGCTCTGCACAGCTGCCTCCTCTGCTTGCTGTAGTGAAGCAGCAGGTTCCTACGAGCCTTTACTCCTGGATTTGTTCTGCTCTCCACACAGGCTCTGGTTTCATTTCCTCAGTTGGTGCTGTACAAGGCTCCTCGCTGTGATGGCAATAGCTGTGCATTGGCAGCTCCTACCTGCCGTCCAGGACTGCCTGCTGCCACCATCAGTGCTCGCCTGGCCTGGGAGAGGGTTTGAGAGGGGATGCAAGAGAGAGAGGAGAGGGTCAAAGGTACTGTCTGTGCTGTAGAGCCCTTAGTACAAGACATCTCTTCTTTCTAGAGGCAACATGTCAAGCTAAATTGAAGATACTACATGTAATTGCAGTTTGCTTTAGCGAAACGCAATCTCAGCTGTCTGCGAGAGACATTTGAGCACTGAGTGTTCCTGATCAAAGATTAGCACATTTGTGGGATTACAGCTTCATCCCGCCCCTGATGTGAGTTTTTCCACTGACTTCAATGGGTGCTCCAGGGCTGGGAACCGGATCTGTAACCTGGAATCCCCAGGGTGGGGTTAACCCATCTCTGGAGACACAGGTGAACAGAACAGCAGCACAGTCCCTCCAAGGGGAACAGGACAACCGAGAAGGTCTCTCCAAGACAGGAGCACTTGCTGTTAGCTTGTGCACCACACAAACCATTGGCTTTGACGGGAATGACCTGGTTGGTAAATGCCAAGAGCTCCTGCAAATCCAGCCAGAGTCTCTGTTAGCAGCTAAGGGGTCAGAGCTGAGAATAATGAGGTGGGATTAAGAAACAGAAAACATAAGGTGAGCAGCAGGAGGCATATCCCAAGGTGAGATCTGTCTGGAATAATCCCTCCAGGGAAATGGGTCAGGTCCAACCCCCCCAGAAATTTAAACTAAATAAAGCACAGTCAATACAGAGGAATGTATCTGCAGTGCCTTTTCCAGTGTGATGAAGAAAGGAGCCTGGAGGAGGACATTCCACTGCCTTCTGCAACAGTGAAGGAAACCTGCGGTTCAGATTTGCACTAGGCTGCCACAAGTCAAGAGGGAACAGGAGCTGATGGCAGTGTTGGGACACAGATCTGTTCCCTGGGGCAAGAGCAGCCCTGTGGGATACAGGAAGTGGGACACGGGGTGCTCTGTCCCCGCAGTTGTCCATGCACAGGCTGGGCTTTGCCTCTTTGTTCACCTCAGCCCCAGAGGTGTGTGATGGTCTCCAACACCCTGTGAGGAGCCAGGGAGCAGGGTCCAAGCACTGCAGGGACCCCACGCTGCAGGAGTGGTGAGGGGACACAGTGCCACCAACACTGGTGAGCTGCTGAGCTGGAGGGTACAGACCCACCAGGGAGGATAGCATATGGGCACTAGGAAACTCATGAACACAGCAGAGTCTCAGCCTGGCATGATGGCATGGACTGTGATGGGGACAGAGGAAGCAGCTGAGATTTCAGCATAGGTGAGCGAGGTGCTGAGGGAGCAGAGAGATGGTGACATAAGCAGGACCAGGACCATGAGCGTGCCCCAGTTGTGGTGATCTATAGGCTGGCAGTGCAGACACGGGCCAAAGGAGGGCAAAACTGCCTGATCTGCAATCCCAGAGAAGAAAGAGGGTCCAGCCATGAGACCCCTTGTTTCACCATCCAGTCCTTGCACTAGTTTGGGGCTCTGTGCCCAGAAGGAGCAGAACCGAAGGACCAGCCATGGCTGACATAGCTTCGTGATGTTTCCCACTTCTCTTCCAGTTCTTCTTGTGGAGAGAGAGTGAAAAGATATCAAGATGAGCATTGCTGAACTTACAAACTCTTAGGGGCCTTAACACAAACTCTTTCACCTGCCCAGCGTAGCCTGAGCCCCTGTCTCCAGCTAGAGCGAAGAATTTACTTTGGCATTGGTTATTTGTTGAAAATAAAACTGAGCTGAGGGCAGGATGTTGTCTTTAACTAGTCTGAGATGACTAATTATTAAACTCATTTTCTAAAGGTTACCATATACAGAAAAGCAATTAGACAGAGATTAAAACAAGTTCAGAAACCTGATTCATTCTGAAACTATGGCAAACCCAAATCTTGTACTATTTCTGATTTTTAATGACCTCAGGAACATTGTATTTAACTTAGATGTCAAATGCAATTCTGAAATGAGAGATTAAATAGATTCCATGCTTTTTTTCATTTTTATTTATGTTTTTTTAACATAGTACAATGCACAAACCTCAGTGCTGATTCCATTAGTGGAGCTGTGCATGGAGACAGGATCCCAGTTAACCCCTGTGTGCCTGCACTCCTTGGAGACACCCAGCTCCTGTCTGAAGCACTGGCACAGCCCTGGATGTGGGCAGGCACCAGAGCAGCGCTGCCCCTGAGACACTGCTGGGCCACAGGGACCCTCCATCTGAACCTCCTCAGCAACGTGCTGTGCTTTGTGGTTCGGGGGAAGTGAGGTTGGTCTAATACTGTTGCTTCTTCTCAGGGCTGCTTGTTCGGGCTCCAACACAATGACCCTGAGTCCACCCTGGGAGGCATTTCTCACATGGGTTTTCTACACAAGCAGCATGGGGTTACAGCTCCGTTGGCTCCTGTGCTGGCCCTGGGCTCCAGTGCTCTCAGGCTGGAGGGATCCCAAGGAGTGTGGACCAAGGCAGGACTCTGGAGGAGGAAGAAGAGGCAATTGCTGTGCTGGTTCTCCTGTGATAACGCAGCTTTTTGCTCCATCCATGTGACACAGTGACGATCAGGAGCTCCTTGCTCACAGAAGCATCACCATGGCAGGCCCTGCAAGAGGATGGACGTTAATTAAGGTGGGAGAAGCATCCTTCACATGCTGCCTGGGCTCCCGCCTCACTGCCAGATACAGGCAGCAGCCCTTTCTGCACCAGGAGAAGAGGATGGCAAGCCCAGTCCAGCAGATTCAGCCAGCTGAGGCTGTCAGAGTAGTGCCCTCAAACGATGCACACCAGAGCAGTAGATCCCCCTGGGACCCAGTGGATCTCCACCAGAGCTGTGCACTGCTTGGCACAAGGAGCCCTGTGTGGTGCCCAGCAAAGCTCCCTTGAGAGCTGCAGGCAGCAGCGACCCCAGCCTGGCACCGGAGCTGTCCTGTTCCAACCTACATCAGACTCCAGCAACACTCAGAGTTCCAGCCAGCTCGGAGCCTGTCACCCCTGTGGTGATGGCTCAGTGCTCCAGGCACACAGCGAGGGGGGGTCTCCTTCCCAGACCTCCTGGGTGGCTTTTCTGCTGCTTTTCAGCAGTTCCTCTGATCCCAGGTCACTTGGGGTGGCTCTGACCAAGGAGTGCTGGCACTGGGCTACATCGAATCCCTGGTCACCTCTGCCAGTATCTGCTCTGGAGCACGGGGCAAGTGAAAATGTCCATGTTTAAGGAAGCAGGAGAATCACTTGATGTGAAAACAGATCAAAGTTCCGTATGGGGTATCATGTACACTTGCCCTTTTCCTGCTTTTTTGGTGTCTGTCTCTGACCACAGGGATGGACCTTCAGTCTCAACATGAGGGGACACTCCTGGGACCTTAACCTGCTTCAGGTCACATTGAGATAGATCTCAGCTTTTCCATATTGAGAACAGGAGTACAAGTATTACCTACGAGGCAGAAATAAAAGATTTTGGAAGGACTCTGAGGAAAACATCACCTTGGTTTTGTTTCTTGTTTTTACTTTCACTCCATAGGGTAAAAAAAAAGAAAAGATAAAAGGAATACTTAGGACTGAGTATTTGGGTTTGGGCTTCTAATGGGACATGAAGTCATTCCTACACCTGAATCTCATTGTTTCCCCCCGACCAGCCAAAGCAGAGAAGCTGTTACACACAGGAGGAACACTCTGATCTGAATCTCTGTCTCCCAAAGATAAAAGCAGCTGAGCAATAAACAAGGTTTTAAAAAACATCAACTGTACACGAAGAGTTCCCAAAACACAGCTGCATTATCGACGAGCTCTCACAGCAAAGCACTCCCTCCTCGCTGCCCTTACAGCCCCGCTTCCCACCCCAGAGCCCTCTCCAGCTCAACCCCATCTCTCCCCTCATCTATCCATTCCTACTCCTGATGGAGCTGGGGCTGGCAAATAACTGGAGCTGAAATGGACCCATTTCAGAACTGATTTCAGTTTCATTTTGACATGCACTAAGCAAAGGTTCTGTTGTTATCAAATCGAAATGATCTCGTATGGTGAAAGGTGTCTCAATTTGCTGCTGCTACTGCAGATGTCAAGGTGAAAACTTCTGCGCAGCAACATGAAGCACTCCATCTTTAGTTAAACGAAGCATTGCAATGGTCTATTTTGCTCAGAAATTGATTTTACTTTCCAGAGCCATCCCAAACTCACCATCTGCAGCTCAGCCAGAGGAACGGGCTGGTGACTCTTTGCCATCCCCAGCCTGGAGCTCTGCTGCTGCACCAGCCTGGTGTCCTGTGGCAGCGGCATGAGGAGGGGAAGCTGTGGGACCTGCTCTGCCACTGCAGTGCCCCAGTGGTCCCCTGGAACACGGCTGGCTCCCGGTGGGATGGATGTGATTGCCTGGAGAAGAGGATGCTATGGCTGCGTTACACCCTGGACACGCAGCAGGTCCCAGGCAGGACAATGCCCAATCCACCACGGTGCAGCAGGATTTGGGAAGAAGTTGCCAGGATTGTGCAAGGCCCATCCCTGGGAAGGGTTCACCCATCCCTGCGGGATGCCAGCGGTGGGCAGCCGCCTCCCTGCCCTGGCCAGTGTCCCCCGTGCATCCCGCAGGAAGCGGTGTCCTCCCAACAGGCGGTTATCAATAAGTGCATCGGCCTCTTTAATTCAAGGTGCACACTGGCCTCTAGTGGTGCACAGCCAAACCCTTGTGACATTGGAGCTGATACAGGAATGGGTAACAGCGCAAATGGTACAGGTAATGCCTATATATACACACGCATATATATGACCTGTTATTCTATGTATGTCATACTTAACCTCGGCGCACCCTTGCATGCAATTTTTCTCTCATCGCCTGAAGTGCATGATTTTCCTCATTGCTCCTCTCTGGCAGAAACAAAACAGATCCCTGTGAAGTGGAGCTCTGAGAGGAAAAGGAAGAAAAAAAAAGAAAAAGAAAAAGAAAAAGAAAAAGAAAAAGAAAAAGAAAAAGAAAAAGAAAAAGAAAAAGAAAAAGAAAAAGAAAAAAGAAAAAGAAAGAAAAAGAGAAAGGAAAAGGAAAAGAGAGAGATAAAAGAGAAAAAAGAGAGAGAAAAGAGAGAAAAAAGCTAGAAAGAGAGGAAAAGAAGAGGAAATGAACCATTAAGGTCCCTTCGACCCAAACCACTCTGGGATTCTATGGTTCCCTTTCCACGCACTCTTCAAGGGTGCCGTGCAAGGAGAAGGAGGGTGTGGGGTTTGCTGGAAGGGTTGGGTTGTCACTCCAAAGCAAAGCTGAGCCACTGCAGCCATGCACCCGGGGGGGGAGCTCAGCCAGGGACACCCCACGGCTGCTGATTTCCACCTTCTATCACGCAGTGAAACATCAAAATGTTATGGACAGAAACACAGCCCTGGCCCTTCTGCTATGAAGACATCACAGACCCACCAGCCTGGCTTGCTTACTAAGGGCTCCTCTCTGAGCTATCTTTGTACTGAGCATGGACAGTTTGTTTAACCAAAAATGTTTGTCTTGGAATAGTTTTGTTTCATCTCTATGTGAGCAGGACCAGAAGAGCCACGAAGCATTGGAGGTGCCACCAAGAGGCACAACACCATGAGATGCCCCCAGCCCCACTCCCACTTGTCATTGTGCTTGTAGGAACTTCCCACCTTCAAGTCTTTGGGCAAGTTTACTTGAAATTAGTCACCAGCTCTCACAGCTCTATGGGGACTCAAAGACAGATGGCACAAAGACAAACAGGCAGCTGGCATGATTTGCAGCACAAAACCAGGCAAGAATGAGATGTGTGGTGTCTGAAGGCTTTGCAGAAGGGGCTCAGTGCAGCCACACTAGGGAGGGACATGGACCATGGCTTGTCTCTCACCAGTGGTGTTCAAGAAGAGCTGCTGGAGATGAGAGGACAGGAGGACAAGGGCCAGACAGACAGATACATCAGGAAATAAGAAAGGCCCTGGAAAACACAAAGAAATTGCAGCCTCACTGCAGAGAAAGCCACAGGATCTCCAGGGCAGAGCATGGGCTGGAGCAGACACAGGGCAAAGAGAGTTTCTTGGGCCCCTTGGGCATATGGGCTGGGAAGCCGAAGTGGCAAAGAGAGGGTCACCATGGAGGACCTGGCCCCACCAATCATTCTCTCTCTAATGTAAGAAACAGATTTGAGCTCCCACCAGCCACATGTGTTGTTATAAACATTTCTACTTAGAGGTCAACACAAAGTCCTTGCTCCAGGCCCAGCAAGGACATATTTCCCCCCACTCCAAGTGAAACAGGATAAAAAAATCAAATCAGAAAATGTTTTGACTCCCTTTGAAACACTTTGACTTCCACTGCAGAAACTCCCACGGGTGCCTGGACAGTATTTACTATTGAAAACAGCTTTTGTGCCTTTGTAGTTTGAATTCTGCCAGGCAGGTACTATCTCAGAACAGCAGTGGGAAGGTTTTGCTTTGGAGATTTTGAACTGATTTTTTTCCCCTTTTTCTTTTCTTTTTTTTTTCTTTTCTTTTTTTTTTTTTTTTTTTGTCAACTACCAAATGAAGCATTTTGTTTAAAAAATGCCTAAACAAAATATTTTGACATTTTCAAAATGTTCTCCTGTTCCCTTTAGCCAAAACATGCTGCTATATTCAAAGCAAATTCACAGATGACTCCAGCCCTTCCAAAACGCCCTGGGTTTGCTGAATTCCATGTGAATGGAGGGATGCTCATCCAGCCAGGCAGGTTGAGTGAGGGGTAGGGAGGATGGGGGGAATCGAGGTGGGATTTGAGGAGTCAGAGAGGGAAAAGTGAGGAGGGCAGAGGCTTGTGGGGTGCCAGGAGGAGGAGGAGATGGTGGGGAGAAGCTTGGAGAGGGTGAGGGGCTCCTGGCAGGGATGGAGAGGAGCTGGGGAGCTGTGCAGCTTCATGGGTGCGGGAGCACAGAGGGAGCATCGTGGATGCTGTTGGGCAGAGGAATGTGTCCTAAGCAGGGCCAGACACAGCTTTTGTGCCCATTGCCTGCAGGATGGCTGCCGGGTGGCAGAGGAAGGCCCATCCACGCTGCCTACCACACCATGCAGACACTCGAGTGTGTGCCCTGGGCTGTGAGCCCCTTTCTCCTGACACATCAACACTACTGGCAACAAGCTGTATGAAAAAGATGGGAGAAAAACAAACTACCCACATCTGAGAGGCTCCAGTTCTCTGCTTACCGGCAGCGTGCCCTGTGCTACCACAGGG
>NW_009922574.1:52006-66247 GCF_000696875.1 Nestor notabilis
GGCCACCACCACTGCGGGAAGCTGCTCCCACCTCTCCACCCTGGAGCTTGCCCAGGGTAGATGGGTCCCTGTCACCCCATGTGGTAAGCCGGAGGGATGTGGTCCATGCAGTCACCAGGGTGCAGAGCCTGGCTGTGTGCCTCCACCCCTTGCCATGCCTATGGGGATACCACTGGGGCTGGAGGGAGGTTTCCTGCCCAGGGCAAGCAGAGGTGCAGCAGGCTGCGAGCTGTGGGGCTGCTGGTGAGGGGCCCAGAGGAGGCGAAGCTGCAGCCTGAATTCAAGAGAGAGGCAGCTGCAGAGCATTTACCCTTCTGGGTCCCATCCAAACCTGTTTCCATGGCAAAGGAACAAGCAGGGCACATACCATCAGCACAGCCAGCGATGGGGTGACAGCTCATTTTGCCTGTATTTCCTATTGGTTTACCTGAGTTACATGTAGATTCATAGGTGATTCACAGGGTTTATGGCCTTCCCAGACACTACATTACTGGGACACTGGGTGGCTGTATGATTAGTGACTCATTTCTTGAATACAGTAGCACAGCCATCACGTTATCCTGCCAAACCAGGTCCCAGCCGGCCGTGAACAGACTCTGGTTGGCCAGAGGAGAAGGTGCATCTTTCACATTCCCCTTTAAGTGGTCCCTGGTTTGCAGCACAGCTGTAAAGATACATGATGGAAGGGTGCTGGAGGACCCCCAAATGTGTACCATGTCCGGATACATGGCAGCTCTACTCCCAGCACAGCTGAAGCTGTCCTGTCCCAACACACAGCACACAGCACACAGCACACTCCTCCTCCCAGAGAGGGCCACAAGGATGCTCAGGGTATGGAGCACCTCCCATATGGAGACAGGCTGAGAACATTGAGGCTGTTCAGCCTGGAGAAGGGAAGCTGTGTGGAGACCTCAGAGCAGCTCCCAGTGTCTGAAGGAGGCTACAAGGATGCTGGAGAGGGACCTTCATCAGGGAGTGGAGTGATAGGAAAAGAGGTGATGGGTTCAAACTGAAACAGGGGAGATTTGGGTTAGATCTAAGACAGAAGCTCTTCCCGGTGAGGGTGCTGAGGCGCTGGCACAGAGTGCCCAGAGAAGCTGTGGCTGCCCCATCCCTGGCAGTGTTCAAGGCCAGGGTGGACAGAGCCTTGGGCAATGAGGTCTAGGGCGAGGTGTCCCTGCCCAGGGAAGTGGGTTGGAACTGGATGATCTTAAGGTCCTTTCCAACCCAAACCAGTCTGTGGCTCCACGATTCTATAACAACCTGCACGTGACCAGCATCCCCCACAAAAAATCAGTCCCTGGAGCCCCATTACAGAGAAAACCTCGTGTGTGCAACAGCAGAAAAATGAGAATGCTTGAGAAGAAGGCAGAAGAAGGAATCTGGGGGAGGCTACTGGGAGCTGGGATTCATTTGATGTTTTCAGCATCACCAGCAGAAGATGATTTGGAAGCCCAGCATTTGGAGCTGACCTCATCCCAGGTTAGTTTTGTAAAGAACCCAGACTGACAGTAACAAAGAAAAGATTTGGAGAAACCTGGTGAGACGTCTCAGGATGAAGACCGTTACTATCTCTTGAAGCACGGGGAAAGCTCCCTGTTGGCTAAACTAGATGAAGGCTCTACAGAAAGCTCTTGGCCTTCCTCTGGGACTGATCATGAGGGAAGACACAACCAGGTGCTCACTCTCAGAGACTTTAAATGGATCCAGGTTTCAAATCCATGCAGAACAGGCCTCTATCCTCTCCCTCCACCAACTTTCTGGGGCTATCCAGCACTATTGCTGCCTTCCACGTCACCCAACACGGTGTGGGATCTGCTGGGGAGGACTCAGCAGCTCTCCATCTCGGCCATGCCATCACAACACCAGTTCCCCAACAATTTATCCTCACATTAACAGCCCAAAGCTGAACAGATGGAAGATTTCAAGGGGAAATTATTTAGATAAGAGATTATCAGGTATTCTTGGATGTCAGTTGAGCTTATGGGCTTAATGCAGAATGATGAATCACCCATCCAGATACATATTATTTTCCCTGGAGGCACTGTCCTGTGAAATTTATTTCGCTCTGAAGGGCCTTGTAAATCATTTGTAACAAATAATCCACAGTATTGCCAACCCCACGTGTGCTGAAGTCTGGAGTCGTGTCAGGAGATGGGCCTGAAAGTCATGAGATCTTTCCTTTCTGGCAGTTTTAGGAGGTGGACCTTTGCTTCCTGACCCTTTCTTGTTCACTCACCCATTTCCAAGCCTTCCTCTCCACTCCCCACCCCTGCTTTGTGTTATACATACATATTGTAAAAGGAAGATGGTGTTCCCCTGAGATCTCTCGACTCCCATACCTGAACCTTCCAAACATGAGCAGAGCGCTGCTTATCCGCTTCTCCTGATCTCATGGTGCTGGAGAACACAGTCTGATTGAAAGCATTTGCCATCCAAACCCAGGCATCGAACCCCCACTGCCACCAGTGCCCAGCATGGAGGTCCTTTTGGATTTGGTATCACCCTTCCCTGAGCACAGATGCCCATGGTCTCTGGCATCTCTCTTTCACTGGTCTTTTCCAACCAGCAGTGCATTGGTTGGGGTGTGTCCAGGACAGCCCCTGTTGCCTCTTTGGCTTATATCATCTTTTGAGGCCTGTAGGGACAGGACAAGGGAATGGCTTTAACCTGCCAGAGGGGACACTGAGATGAGCTCTTGGGCAGAAGCTCTTTCCTGTGCGAGCGCTGAGACTCTGGCACAGGGCGCCCAGAGAAGTTGTGGCTGCCCCATCCCTGGCAGTGTTCAAGGCCAGGTTGGACACAGGGGCTTGGAGCAACCTGCTCTAGTGGAAGGTGTCCCTTCCCGTGGCAGGGGGTTGGAGCTGGATGAGCTTTAAGGTCCCTTCCAACACAAATCACGCTGGGATTCTATAATGACTCTATGACTTGGGCAATGACTCCCATTCTCCACTCAAGGGAACAGAGAGACTCACATCCCAAGCGTGGCTGAAGCCAGGACAGCAGTTTCCTTGCTAGGTGACTTGTATATCCCCTGACTGGGGACAGTCCTGACTCACTGCATCTCTCCCACTCCCTACACTGCTCCCTCTCACTCTAAGCTTGATGGTCCCCCCTCTTTCTGCCTTCCCCAGCCTCATTTCAGTGCTCTCTTCAGCCATCTGCAGCAGAGGCATCTTCGCTCCCACCTCAGAGACAACCATGAATGAAGCCTGGTGGCCAGAAGATTAGAGACTGGACTGACAGTCACCAGAGATGCCTTCCGGTGCAGCAGATCCTTTGGCCACATCCATGGCCAGCCCATGCTTTTGGGGCATCAACATCCATCTGTCCTTGAAACAAGGTTGATGGAAGAGACCCTTGTCAGCGGCTCTCTGGAGCAAGTCAAGCTGAAGCAATGGTCACAACAGGAGATGTCATGGGAAGTGGCTCATAGCAGGACCAGGGCTCCTCACAACCAACCTTGGGGTCCTTAGGAGCTTTTTGAAACACTGGAGGTGATGGGTGCTGTGACTGCAAATTTCCACCCTTTTAGTGGACATTACGGGGACTGATTTGTGCCCAGCAAAGGCTGCAGTAGTTTGCTGCCCCTATCTGACCATCTCCTGCGATAGGAGCTCAGCCCTGCCTGATCCAGCACTTACTGAAAACTCAGCTGAGTGTGACTGGGCTCATTTTTCAGGGTTTTCACATCGCTCTTTAACCAAATGCAAGAGCCAAGTGTGGAACAGGAGAAAGCTCTGTACTTTCACTATGACACGTTCTGGTAATGAGATATTTATTAAGGTTCATTTCTCCTTAAAGGAAACAAACCAAACCCAATCCCTTATCTCTCTCTCAGTGTTTAAGTTATGAGTAACACAGGAAGCTATTAGGCCATGAGACAGCAAATACACCCTGCTCAGGAGCCTGTGGGAGTAGGAGATACAGTGATAAAACCAAGATAGATCAAATCGCTTCCATTTACCTAGAGCTTTCTGCAACTCTTGAAATGATGTAAGGATCTAAAGATGCTTTGTCTTTTTTATGAGAAAAGCAGCTGTGATTTAGCAGTTTAATCACCTTTGTCACAAAGAAATGCAAAACAAAGCCCATCACCAGGATATAGATTTTTCAAAGTGTTTTTTTTTCCCCAGCAGTAAGGAATGATTTTAACTTTAATGGCAGGCTGAGATGGACAGTGCTGATACAGTGGCCAGGCTTCCATCAGCTCTCTGTCCCACTGAAGGCTTAGTAATGGCGTTCATGGCCAAAACCTGCTGCCTTTGAGTGCTCAGCAGGTCTTCACAGGCAGCTTGGCTTGACAGTGATTTGGGATTAGCCACATAACAAAGAGCTGCTTTAGCACCAGGCAGGATTTGGCTCACAGGGTTTTGCCCTATGGTGACTTCTAAATGACCATGTTCGACCTGGAGGCCTCGAGCCCTGGCTGCTGCAGCTCTCCTGCTCTTTTGCACTCCTGACCAGCACAGATGACCTGGCAGCCAGAATTCACTCCCATGTTCTGGCCTTGCAGACTCCTCACTGCTCTGCCCACAGGCACTGGGTGCAGTGAGTTTCTTCAGAAGAAAATGAAATGAAATAGTTATTTCCTTTGTCATTACTATCACACCTGTGTGATTTATTAGCAGGGCTGGAAGCTTCACAGACCTCTGCCAAGGAAGCTGTGGGTCTCACCAAACCATGCCAGCACTGCTGCCACCCCAACCACAGCTCCCTTCGCCCAGCAGTTTCCCAGCTCCAGCCCCAGCTCCTCACAAGCTTTGGGATCTTTGTCTTAGACCCTTTCCCATGCCCTCTTCCTTGCTGGAGCCCAGGTCTCCTGCTCAGCACTTGGGAAATGGCCGTGGAGCACATAAGGGAACCCACCTCCTGGCCTTGGCCAGTGTAGATGGGAGGTGCAAAGCTATCACTGAGTGTATGTTAAATGAGATTTCTCCAGTGGCTGTGATAGAGCTAAATTGGGACAAAAACATCCTCATGGCAAAATGGCCATCCCTTCCCAGGCTCCAAATCCTTCCCAAAGAAAGGGCCACTAGTTCATTATGATTTCACAATGCATCTTTCTATTCTATGCCTTAAAAATAGCAGTCACAGGATCCAAAGCTCCCATGCTGCTGCCAGCCCAGACCAGAGGAGTTATATCAGATCTGGAAGCTTTGTTTCCTCAGTAGCCTTTTTTAGACCCCATTTTTCATGTCAGATTTGCTGGTTTTGATGTATGACTGCACCCAGTGTCATTCCCCAGTGCCAGGCCACGGCAGGGCAGTAAAAGCTCTTGTTGTGTTGGATGCTGGACTCAGGTCCAGCAAGGCTCAAGACAAAGACTGGAGGGAAAAAAGTCTCCATGGGGCTTTTGTGAAAAAGTCTCCCTCTGCCACTTCTCCTTAGGGAGCAATGGGGGTTTCCCACCTGGACACTGGCCTGGTTGATCATCAGTCCCCAAATCACTTAGGCAGAGGTTCTGCACAGTCCTTAGGAGACTATGGACTATAGAGAAAGGTCCTTTCACAGAGCCTGCACCAGCCAGCCTTCACCAGACACATGTATGTACAGTGTCCCCATGTCCTACACTGGCTGCACATCTCCCTCTGCCCCTGAGATGAGGAAGGGGAGGCTGCTAAAAGACACATGCAGGAGCCAGGGAGCTGAGGAAAGTTCTTCAAAACCTTTCTGGTTGTCATTTCCAGTGAAAACCCACAGAAACACATGGGAAATCCCACCCTCTGGTGCCAGTGTGGCAGAATGAACATCTCTGCCATCCCATCACGCCCTGTGTCTACCGAGAGTTACAAGCATAAGGCTTGTTCATGGGCTGGCAGTGTCTGTGGCCAAGGGGACCCTTGCCCTGCCCTCTGCCTACCATGGGCCACGGAGCCTCCTGCCCCAACCCCTGTGCTGCATGGGGACAGAGCAGGGCAGATGCTTGGGCAAGCCCAACCAACCCAAGTTGCGTTTGGCTCATGGAAGCAGTGAAGGCTTCCTGCTGGCCCTCCCAGGTCAGTAGGTCAGTGGTCCCAAAACACCCCTGTTCTCACAGGAGCAGAGCTCTCACAGGCCATAGTAAAGCCTGGAAATCATAGAATCATAGAATGGTTTGGGTTACAGTGGATCTTAAGATCATCTAGTTCCAAATCCCTGCCACGGGCAGGGACACCTTCCACTAGAGCAGGTTGCTCCAAGCCCCTGTGTCCAACCTGGCCTTGAACACTGCCAGGGATGGGGCAGCCACAGCTTCAAATGAGCCCCAAAGGCAGGTTTCTGTAGCCGTGAAGAGCTTGTAGACACATCATATGAATGAAGAGGTGCTTCACTGCAGACAAGACATCCCTTTCTCCTTCCCTAATTCCTCTCCTCTTTTGATGGTAACCAGCAACATCGATTATATGTACCTTGGCATATATATTTATATATATGTATATATACATACAGCAAGACCCTCAGGGCCTGATCATATGTCACACTGAGGCAGGAAGCCAAGGGTGTTTGATTGTACAGTTAAAACTGAAGCTCAGCTCTGCAGTGGGTTATGGCATCAGCCCCTGCAATGTCATCATCCAGAGACAGTTGGTGGCAAAGCAGCAAACTGAGCTGGAGGAGCCTGGCAGCAGCCATGCACTTGATGAGGGAAACATGCAGTATCAGGGCTTTCTATTTTAATCAGATCAGGCCAGGTGGAGCCAAATAGAAAGTCCTAATTACTCTGATTTGGCACCAACGTGTCAAACTTGGCAACTTTCCTGTACTTTAGAAAGTGCAGATTTGTCAAAACTGAAATTTTTCCCTGCAGTGTGCTAGGTTTTCTGAAATTCGGGTTGAAAAAGGTTTCTCTGGGCTAGGAAGAATAGATGGGTAAAATCAGAGATGAAACAAAACCACCAGTGTTCCTGTAACCTCTCCTGTAACCACTTACTGAGAGTGCTCAGGGACTCTCAGGAAGGAGGCTGATGAGGTCTACAAGGATGCTGGAGAGGGACTGTTCATCAGGGGCTGCAGTGACAGGGCAAGGGGTGATGGGTTCAAATTTAAATAGGGAAAATTCAGGTTAGGAAAGTTCTTCCCTGTGAGGGTGCTGGGGCGCTGGCACAGGTTGCCCAGAGGAGTGGTGAATGCTTCATCCAGTGTTCAAGGCCAGGTTGAACAGAGCCTTGGGTGACATGGTCTAGTGTGCAGCAGCCCTGCCCATAGCAGGGGGTTGGAACTGGATGATGTTAAGGTCCTTTCCAACCCAAACCATTCTGTGATTCTATGATGACCAAGCTTGAGTTGGCTGCTCCAGTAAATGAGCATTTACCCCCTCTAGTCATTCAAATAGAGACCAATGAGAGACTGGGAGACCCCCACCACCATGTGGGCTGCATGTGAATGACTCCCCCAGGGATGTGAGGAAGGACTAAAGGAGGAGAATCTGCTCCAGGGTGGGTCTGGAAGGAGGCAGGACACAGCACGGGTGTGAAGGGAAGAGCCGGCCTCGCTACCGGCCGTGCCCAGGATTGAAAGGGACAAGTCTCACTTCTCATGAGAAATGTCACGAAGCCACATTTCCACCGCAGCCCATAGCGGGAACGTGCTCGTGATCACAACCAGCACTGCAGAGCAGAGTAACCGCTCCGCACCCACCGCTGGTGGTGAGGGCCTGGAGCACGAGCACCTCTGATCGCTATCGCTGCATCGCTCCGCTTCCCAACGCCACACTGCGATGACAGCAGTTATGAGATGAGCTGGCCCTTCACCTCCACAGCACCCACAGTAGCTCCCACAGGCACCCTAGAGAGCCACAGGGCAGTTCCAGGGCAAGCTGGGTGCTCAGGTGATGCCAGCAGCCACCCTGAAGTCATGCCTTCAGCTCCCTTGGGATGCCCAGACCCACAGGGCATGGCAAGAACCCAGGCTGGGCTGTTGCACCCCTCGGCTGATGCTCCCTGCCTGTAATGCTGCTCCACATCCACCCCAGCAAGCCCCAACTGGTGTGCAGGCAGTGCAGGCAGCACGGGTGCTCATGCCAGTGATGCTCGACCACAACCAACCCAGTCCAAAACCTTGAGAAGAGCCAAGCACCATGGCAGTGCCTGGAGACGGCTGTGATGGACCCTCAATTTCCACTTTGAATTTCCACTTTGAAATTCCTTTTGGCCAATCCTGAATTCCCATCTTGTCAAGCACCAACGGCTCCCAAGAGATTAACTTTGCCTCCTAAACCTCAGCTTGAAGCCATGCAGATCAGTTAAAAATCTCAGCTGTAAGAAATATGTTGTGTTTCGAACACCGAGGGTAGCAAGAGGAAGTTTGAAAAGGTCTTTGACCCTTTAACTCCCTGAAACAAGGAGGCAAGCAGGTGGAGATAACACATTTTAACCCTCCTAATTTTGCAGCCCTGACTGCAGAGTCCTGCTGAGTCCTCAGACTTAATACACAAATCATTTGTCATCTGCTGTAGGGACTATTGAGGACTCTTGCAGAAGGCAGTTTGGGCTTCTCTTGACTGTAGGTGAAAACACTCCTCCCTAATGTGCAGAAGTAATCTCAGAGTGTTTCTCATTGGATTTTTTTCTATTTTCAGAGAGCAGGGGGAAGTTTCAGAATTTCCTATTTTCCCCTTGCAGCTATAAAAACAGCTCTTTCACCTGTACACATGTGTACAAATGCAGAAATATGTGTTGGAATAAGGTATTACCCACAAAGACTTGTTAGATTAAAATCTAGATAAGCTTCGTCACCTGAATTTTACCTACATTTTACTTGGGTCTCTACATTTTTTGAAGGAGTGACACAAGAAGATATTCTCAAAATACCTTTAAAACATCACACATGGTTCAGTTGAGTCCTAACCCATTTCTAATGTTAAGCTTCACAAAGTTTTGTTACACCACAAAAAGAAAACAAGGGGAAAAGGCAGGAAATGAGCCCTAAGAACAAGGTCTCACAATGAGCAAAAGTCAACTCAGATCTGTTGGCAGAATCCCATCAACCCCGGTCCCAAAGCTGCAGTGTGGTTCTGCGGTAGGGTGGGACCTTGTTGTCGTTATTTGCTTGTTGGTACTCATCCAACTTTTGAGATATCACAACTGGAAACATGAGATGCTCAAGCCACAGCACTGATACACTTGACACTGAAAAGCAGATGGGGCACAAGCTGAAATGGAGGCTCGTGAAGGCAACAACCAACCCATTAATAAATGCATTGCACCCTCAAAATGCTGTAGGAAGGATACAAGAGAAGGTCCTGTGTACCTGTGGCATCCCCTACGCACTCTGAGCTGCAGGTAACCGTGCCCTGATGGACGAGTGGCTGGGGTGTCCTGTTGTACCACTGCTGGTTTCTTCTTTGTACGCCACTAAACAAACCAGTTGGGTTTACCAAGAACAAGAGCTCAGAGGTAGGAGGTGGTCTTGTCCTCTCAGTCACTCCCAGAGTGGATGTCCACCTCTGGAGCTCAGATCTCCTGCCATGCTGACATCAATGGGAACCTGCTTTTGTTTTGGTAGAGGTGGAAGGTCATTGTAGGGAGTTTTGCACTGACAGCCCATCATCTTCCCACCTGGAAGCCTGTCCTTTTGGAATCCATTGCCACTATGTCACCTCACTACCTCAAAGGAGCTTCCCAGCTGGAGTGGTGAAGAATGCCTCAATACATACATTTTATCCCACATGGAAGCAGAGCCAGCACTTGTCTTCCAGGCTCTCTAAAACATTAACAGGGGAGAAATAAATAGCATCTTCAAATAAGGGAGGAAGGAGCCCTGCAGCCTGACTGACACTGACATTTGAGGGTTCAGACAGCAGCAGCAGAACCGCCAGGAAAACAGTCCTCTGGTGGCACAGACACTATTTGACCACTCAAAATAATTGTTAACAAAAGAGACACAGAGATTTCTTTAACACTAATTCCCATGTTGGCAGCTTTGTCACCTGCCAGACTCCTCTGCAGCACTGTGGTCATTCACCCGCCTACAGCAGCAGAACAGGATTTTACCTGGCAGAAGAGAAGACCAGAGCATCACAAGGGCACAGTGAAAGCAGTTGCCCTCCCAGGGGCTCCCATGGTCCCAGGAGCTACCTGTGTCCCACAGCACTGTCCAGAGGGGCAGGAGCTCTCTGGATACACAGACCAGCGACTCAGGGGTGCAAAACTGATCTCTTTTCCCAAGTAACAAGTGATAGGACAAGAGGAAATGGCCTCAAGCTACCCCAGGGCAGGTTTAGATGGAGCTGAGGAACAATTCCTTCCCCAGAGGGTGCTCAGGCATTGGAACAGGCTGCCCAGGGCACTGCTGGAGTCACCATCCCTGCAAGTGTTCACACACCGTGTAGACGAGGCCTCAGTGCCAGGGGTTAGTGGTGGCCCTGGCAGGGCTGGGAATGGTTGGACTTGATGATCTTGAAGGTCTTTTCCAACCTGGTTGATTCTATGATTCTAAAACTGCCTTCGAAACAGCTCTGGTTGACCACGGAGGGAGTGGGTGGTTAGCCACCAAACCCTGCTCTGAAAACTCACTGCCACTGAAAACATGCTTGATTTTTATCAATAATCCCAAACTAACAACTGAAAACTGAAAGTTTAGTTTTTAAAGCAAAGTTTTCATTCTTTCAGTTCTCTACAAACCACCAAATGTTTGCCAGAGAGATTTCAACAGAAAGATCTTTGCCAGCACCTCGCTTTCTGGCTGGCATCTCTGTCCAGGCTGCTGCAGAAGTGGCCAGCTCTGGCCTGGTTCTTCCCATTGAAAGCTGTCCTTGCCCATGGCTTTGCCAGGCAGCAAAGGGGATGTCAAAATGTCCCTATGGTCCTGCTGGGAGCTAAAGAGCTGAGGCCTTAGGGAAGTCCTTCAGGTGACAGCCCATGGATGTGGAAGCAGCACCAAGATGCTGCAGGGTGCCGGGATGCAGGATGCTATGCCCTGCCAGCCTGCTCCCCCTCACAGATCACCACTGTCCCCCCGGGGTTATCCTTTAGTGGCTAAAGGAGGTGAATGGGAGCACCCTCCAGCCAGCACAGCAGCAAGCCCAGGAGAGCAGCCACAGCCTTACCTGAGACCTTTGAGCAAGCTTTGGGCACTGGGTTTCTTTCCTCCTCAAAGACCCCTTCCTTGAATCTGTGGGTCTCCAAGAATCTCAGCTTGCTTATGAGCACATTACAATCCTGAGCTTTCAGGGTTGCACAGAAATGGACTGGGCTGTTTTCATGGTGATTTCTATGTCAGAAATTGGCATTACCAAATATCAGTGTAATTGTCACAGCCTTTCAGGGTTTGCCACATTATTACCCCAAGCAGATTGAAACAACACTACCAGGGACCAGCTTACTACTTACCTTGTCAAAAAGTAAGTCTAGGGACGGAAGGTTGTCACCTGCCTGCCTTAATGCATGGCATATATATAACATACTTTGTGTAGCAACAATAAAGTAGCTTTAGGTTGAAAGCAAAAAGAAAAAGGCAAAAAGGAGATGAATGCTGGAGCAAATCAGAATCACAGAATCAACCAGGTTGGAAAAGGTCTTTAAGATCACCAACCATTACCCCTGGACTGCCAAGGCCACCACTAAAAAGTGACTCCTCATGTCTGCTCTGGTGCATCTCTGCATGGCCCAAAATTCCCTTTTCCCAGACACAAGGTAAATCCCTGCAGCAGCTCTAAACCCGCCTGCCCCTGGTCCTGCACCCCGTTGGCAGTGATTATCAGTGCAGTTACACACTCCTGGTCTCCTGCTTTAAGAAACAAACTCACCTCTGCTCTGACCTTTACCTAACAGCAGGAGATCCTTGTGCAGTGACTGAATTTGTTTTACACGGTCATAAACTAGAGAATAAAATGTCTCTGCCACCTCTGTGTTTCCAGAGGGAGGGATTTCTCATTGCTTCTCTCCAGCTGTAAAATCAGCCCTTCTCACCAGATTCACCATGTGAGTGTGAAAGATGGGGGCTCTCCCAGTCATACAAGTCTTTTGAACCTCAAGGTCAAAATCAAATGAGGGTGCTGAGGCGCTGGCACAGGGTGCCCAGAGGAGCTGTGGCTGCCCCATCCCTGGCAGTGTTCAAGGGCAGGTTGGACACAGGGGCTTGGAGCAACCTGCTCTAGTGGAAGGTGTCCCTGCTCGTGGCCTGTCCCCTGCTGGCCTGTCTGGAGACACCAATCGTCTGAGCACCTCTAAATCTTCCTGGTAAAAAAATATCATAGCCAGAATCCCTGTGGGAAAATCCACGCTTGGATAAAGGAAATGCAACCTCATTCACACAAGTGTGGCAGCTTTGGACTCTATCAGTGTCAGGTAACATGGGTGCATAAATCCCCATACTAAAAACCAAGACACATTGATGCAAACTGGGTTTTATTTTTGCTTTCTCACTTGTCAAAATCACAACAGCAAGCCAGACTTGCATAAAGTATTCAAACTCTATAGAAAGCCACCATTCTTTGGGAACACAGGGCAGACAGCTTCAGCAAAAAAAAAAGGATCCTGTTTGGAACAGACTTCTTTGGAATGGGAGACCTCACTGCATTAATTCTCTGGTTGCTGTCTACCTACAGTTCCCACAACTACGTTGGGTAGGTAGGTAGGTAGATAGATGTTAGTGAAAGAAAAATAATGAAGAGGTTTAAAGAGATTCAGTTGAAGCCAGGGGGTTTGGAACTAGATGATCTTAAGGTCCTTTCCAATCCTAACTTTCCTATGAATCTATGCTGGACTGATGCCCTATCAGCTCTCCCTTTCTCATCTTTTGCTGTTGTTTCTCCCTGCTAAGTGCCTCCCTGGTGAGAACTCCCCTGCTCATACTCCCTGATGGGGGGAGCAGGGCTGTGCAGTGCTGGACACCTCACCAGTCACCCCTAGGCAGCTGGGAGTCCAGCTCTTTCCTGCTTCAGTTGCAGCATGGCTTAAAATCACAGCACCAAAAGGAAGGCCACAAACCAGGCAGCCTGTCAGTTTGCTGTGTCTTCTCTTTAGCTCTATTTCTTTTCTCTTTTATTATGTTAGTCAGGTGCTAAACAAATAAAATCAATTCTGAAGTTATAAAAAGCAATTGGAAATGTCTAGTCTTTTAGAGTGAAATCTCGACTGAAGCAGCCCACAGCACTTGGAGGAAAATCAATCATCGTTTCCACCCTGCTATGTGTGCTACTAAAATTAAGAATGGATGTTGGGCTGCAAAAGAAAATGATTTCAAGAGAACCACCTTAGCAACAGTTTTCAGTGTTCATAAACCTCCTGCTCACGGTTTCTCTCATCACAAACTCTCGCATTCCACCATGAATTATAAATATTAATTTGCAATCTTCATTTACATACAGTTTCCATCTTAATGGGCATCAAAGCTGCAAGCAGGGCAACAGCACCACTTATGGTAATAGCAAGTAGTAAACAAGTCCTCAGCCTAAAGATGTCGTAAACCAAGTGTTGAACACCCCTGTAATTACAACCTGTCCAACAGCCAAATGAAACTTCCTATTATTTTGCCAGTACAGACTCCTTGACAAGCTAGAGTGAGACAGTTGAAGCAGCACTTCACTCTGATGCAGCCTAAAACATGCTCTGTCCATTCAGGAGCACCACTCCCTGCATCTTCTGTGATTTACTGCATTAAAGCCTATGTAACTTGTATATTATATGCACATCACAGTAATATTCCTCTGGTATATGCCACAGCCACACTGGGAACCACCCTTTCTCCCAAACAATTTCCATGCCACCAGCTGTATTTGTGTTTATTAATGAACACACAGGTGGTTGCCACACCACTACTTAGGAGCTGCTGCATCTCCTGTGCTTAAGGACCTTGTAACAGCAGCAGCAGCAGCACAGACACAGTGCTCTCCCCTCTGGACACAGGACAAACAGTTCCTCAGCCCCTTGGTGATGGAGCTTGTGGTGGCAACACAAAGTCACTTGTTTTGGTGGGGCTCACAATAAACCTGTGGCTATGTCAGGAGGCAGAGCAGCAAGTGCTTAGGAGGTGACAGCCCCGGCTGCCTTTGAGACCACCTCAGGGCACTCACCTGGAGCTGCCTGAAGTGGTCTCAGAAACTGGACCAACCAACCAGCTCAGTTCTGATCCTGTTGGCTCTCCCAGGCACTGCTCTTGCCTGTCAGTTCGTGCAGCAGCAATTCACAGAACCCCAGACTGGTTTGGGTTGGAAGGGACCTTAAAGCTCATCCAGTTCCAACCCCTGCCATGGGCAGGGAAACCTTCCACTAGAGCAGTTGCTCCAAGCCCCTGTGTCCAACCTGGCCTTGAACACTA
>NW_009922574.1:66357-68231 GCF_000696875.1 Nestor notabilis
CCTTGTCCTGTCCCTACAGGCCCTTGTCCAAAGCCCTTCTCCAGGTTTCCTGGAGCCCCTTTAGGCACTGGAGCTGCTCTAAGGTGTCCCCTTCAGGAGCCTTCTCTTCTCCAGGCTGCCCCAGCCCAGCTCTCTCAGCCTGGCTCCATAGGAGATAAATAATATTAAGAAACAATAAAAAGATAAATTCAGTCCCATTTACACCATCCTCTGCTCATCCCTTGGTTTGGTCTTTGCTATTCCTGGTCCTTGCAGGCTGACAGGAAGCTCTTTCATTATGAACTGCTGATTTTGTCACACTTTGCTACATTCCTCTCCGTGAAAATGTTTTTCAAATGCTTAAAGGGTGCACTCACTAATGACCACATTTCAATTAGTGCCACGTGCCAAGGCCACGATGCCAGGGAACAGGCACTGTACAGCTCCACCTCTGTCTCGTCCTGGGTTTCTTTCAACTCACACGCTCTATCTAGTTAAAAATACTTGAGTCAACTTTTAGAATTCAGTAAGTGACTTTGTTAGAGAAATTGCTGTTGCAGTCGATGGTAAATGACAGTGGTCTAGAACACTGTTAAATTTCAGTCTGGAAAATAAACTTTAATAAAAAGGGCTCCAGTAACGTACTGTGACAGCTTTTAGTGAAATCAGCTCCAGGAGGTGGATTCTCCCAGGAACACAGCGAGATATACTCCAACAGCCTTGAGCCACGGAGTAAGCAAGCAGACAGCTTTATGATAAATGGCCCTAGAAACCTAAATCACAGCTGCACGAACGAACAATATGTTGAAATTACTCGGTGGCTTTTTGTTGCTGCACGGAGGAGAGCTGTGGGCACGCACGGGAACACGAGTGTGCACTGACACCTAGTGGGACAGCCCCGAAAGAGGAGCCCAGGGGTAAAGTGGCTTTAAGTCATTAGAGAACAGCTACAGCCAGCCCTCCCAATGCCAAATGCCAGCATGAAATGGCAAAGTGCTGGGTTATTTGGGTCCTTTCCTGCAAATGAGTTGGTTTAGTATTGATGTCTATATGCTGCACCTTTGCCACACAAGAGGACTGGCTTATCGCGTTGTTTCTGCTCTCCATGATACAGCCCCACCTCACTCCTCCTCACCTACAGGTATGCATGGGAGAGAAAGGGAAGGATTCACCGTGGATCAGTCGAAGTCTAAAGATGCAGGTGTAGCAACCGATGCGCCAGTCACCCTGATGTTAAAACGGGACCTGCTGGTTCAAGTGCAAAGTGCTAAAATCAGTGTATTCACACGGGGAGTGTGGGACTGGAAATCTTCCCTGGCATGAGCCACAGCACTGATACCCCTGGGGACTCACTGCTCTCGCAGGGAACAGGGCTGCTGTGAGCCCGTTCTGCTGCAACAGGATCACACCAGTCCGTGCAGCCCACTGGCACCGCAGAGGGTGACAGCAGCACAGGGCTCCACGGACAGGCTGTTTTCTGAAGCAGGTCCGGATGCACCACACAACACTCGCCAAAAGCTGGATTTACGAAGGAAGCAGAGCGTGAGGAGGGTTTATCAGGAGGGCAGCTCGCAGGCCAGGAACCTCCCAACTGCTTCTCGAATATCCTAGGCCCTTTCCTGCCCCACTTCAGAGAGGAATGCACAGGGATGGTGGCAGGACCCATCCCCTCTTCCCTGGCAGCCGGCACCACCGCTGGTACTATGTCATTACAACACCCATCACCCCTGCAAGAGCCTCGGGGCTTGTTTCGGGGCACCAGCGCGGCTGCGGGTGCCAGCGGCCCTGTTCGCCCGCTCCCGGCGATACCTACCGCGATAGAGAGAGGACACCGGAGCCGCTCCCCGGACACGCCGGAAGAGGACGCGCAGCCTGAGCGCTCCCATTGGCTGCCG
>NW_009922575.1:0-1280 GCF_000696875.1 Nestor notabilis
CCCATCGAAGCGGTTTTGACCCAAAATTGGGGGGTTTTACCCCAAAACGTTATTTTTTTACCCCCCAAATTGTCCTTTTTTAACCAAAATTGACAATTTTTTACCCTAAAAATGTCATTTTTAAACCTTAAATTGTAAATTTTTTACCCCAAAATGTTTTTCTTTACGCAAAATTGTCATTTTTTAACCAAAAATTATTTTTTTACCCCAAAATGTTATTTTTTACGTTAAAAATGGGGGGGTTTACCCAAACTTTTTAATTCAAAATTGTTTTTACCCTAAAGTGGTTTTTACCCCCAAAACTGTCATTTTTTCCCCCAAAATAGCAGCTTTTACCCCCAAATTGTCTTTTTTCATCCAAATTGTCACTTTTTAACCTCAAAAACGTCAGTTTTTAGCCCAGAATTGGTTTTTTCACCAAACTTGTCATTTTTCCCCACCCAAATCATGGGATTTTACCCCAAATCAGCATTTTTCACCCAAAATTCTGGGTTTTTACCAAATATGACATTTTCTAAAAAAAATCTCCACTTTTATCCCCCAAAATCAGGTTTTTTCCCCAAAAAATATTTTCTCATTAAAAAAAACATTTTTTTCCCCAAATTCATCTGATTTTACCCCAAAATCGTGAATTTTCAACCAAAAAGTTGTATTTTTCCCAAAAAACCAGGATTTTCTCCCCAAACCTGACACAATTTTCCCGAAAATCACAATTTTGCTCCAAAATTCTGGTTTTTTCCTTTATAATTTTATTTTCCTCCCCAAAAATAGGATTTTTCCCAAAAAACTTCTATTTTTTCCCCAAAATTTGTGTTTTTCTCCCCAAAACCAGCTCGTTTTTCCCAAGATTTCCTCTCCCCCCCCCCCAAATTTGGCTTTTTCCCCCCAAATCCTTTTATTTTGTGTCCATTCAGCGTCAAGTGGGGTCATGCGGGGGGGGGAGGTCACTCGAGGTCACAAAGGGGTCAATTGGGGGTCACATGGGGGTCATTCAGGGTCACATGGGTCAATAGGGGTCACACGGGGGTCATTCAGGGTCACATGGGTCAATAGGGGGTCACATGGGACACATCCGTGGGAGTCAATCAGGGGTCACATTGGGGTCATTTAGGGTCACATGGCTCACACATGGGGGGTCAATCAGGGTCACATGGGGGTCATACAGAGTCACATACCTCACACTCGGGGTCACATGTCCCACACATGGGGTCAATAGGGGTCACATGGGGTCATTCAGGGTCACATAGGACACACATGGGGTCAATCGGGGTCACATGAGA
>NW_009922576.1:0-710 GCF_000696875.1 Nestor notabilis
CGGCGGCCGCCACCGGCACCACTGCGGGACAGGGGGAGAAGGGATCAGGGGCATCCCGGCCGGGGCGGGATGCAGGGATGTGCCCATTGTGGGGGTTAGGGGGGTCCAGCCAGGCCGTGCTGTTTCCCACCCTCGAGGCCACAGCAGTGGGTGCTGCATCCCATGGGTAAGCCTCCACTGTCCTTTAGGATAGCTCCAGGACCCCTATGCTGCACCTCATGGATACGCCTTGCTTTGGGAATGGGAAATCCCCAAGCTGCAGCCTGTGGGTGAGTTTCCCTTTTAGAATGGTTCCAAGAGCCCCAGACTGCACCTGATAACTCATTTTCCCTTCTGGAACGGCTCTTGGAACCCCCACGCTGCACCCTGTGGCCAAACCTCACTTGTGGAATGGCTCCTGGATCCCCAAAATGCACCCTATGGATAAGTTTCCCTTCCAGAACAGCTCTTGGGACCACTGAGCTGCACCCTATGGATAAACCTCACTTGTGGGATGACTCCAGGGCCCCCAAGCTGCACCTTATAGGTAAGTTTCCCTTCTGGAATGGGTCTAAGACCCCCAAACTGCACCCTACGAATAAGCTTCCCTTCCAGAATGGCTCCTGCCATGGATAAACTTTGCTTCTGGGACAGCTCCTGGATCCCCAGATTGTACCCTATGGACGTTCCCTTCCAGGAAGGCCCCAGGCTCACCTGTGAGCTGGGTGACA
>NW_009922576.1:743-1035 GCF_000696875.1 Nestor notabilis
GACCAAGTCCCCCCGGTCATCGGAAGCCACCGTGACGATGTTGACCTCGTCGCCTTCCTCCGGCTCCAGGATTTTGATCCCAGCCTTGCCCTGGTGCACGGTCTTCACGTGGGAGCGCAGGTTGTCCACCCGGTTGAAGCCCCGACCACACTTATCACACAGGAACGGCTTCTCCCCTGGGATGAGAGGAGGGATTAAGGGGGGTGGGTAGAATCCCAGAACCCCAGACTGGTTTGTGTTGGAAGGGATCTTAAAGCTCCTCCAGCTCCAACCCCTGCCCTGGGCAGGGACA
>NW_009922576.1:1517-2906 GCF_000696875.1 Nestor notabilis
CACACTCTGGGGGTGCACCCAGCACACGGGGGGGTTCTGGGCTCAAGCACACACTGAAGATGGGCTGTGTTCAGTTAAAGATGGGGGGAAGGTGGCTCAGGATGGGGGGTGCTGGAGCCTCGTGCACGCACCAGTGTGGATAATGATGTGCTTGGAGAGGTCGCCCACGTTGACAAAGGCTTTGTTGCAGACAGTGCACTTGTGGGGCCGGATGTTGTCGTGGTGGCGGATGTGGTTGGCCAGTTGGCTCGACTGCACGAACCTGGAGGGGGGGACACAGTTGTCACCACACTCCCTGTCCCCAGAGGTGACACGCTGGCACCTCCACCCTGTACTCCCAGCGTGGACCCTCACCTCTTCCCGCAGCGCTCGCAGACGTAGGGCTTCTCTCCCGTGTGCTGCCGCACGTGGGCAATGAGGGAGCTCGCCTGGGTGAAGGCTTTCCCGCAGATCAAGCACTGGCACGGCTTCTCCCCTGTGGAATAACATAGGAAAGGTGTGGGGGGGGTCACCAACCCCGAGATTCCCCGGACAGATCCAATGGGAATGCACAGAGCTGCCTCACTCACCCGTGTGGATGCGGACGTGCCGCTGCAGCGCCCCGGGGTCGGCGAACTGGCGCTCTCGCCTGGGTGAAGGCTTTCCCGCAGATCAAGCACTGGCACGGCTTCTCCCCTGTGGAATAACATAGGAAAGGTGTGGGGGGGGTCACCAACCCCGAGATTCCCCGGACAGATCCAATGGGAATGCACAGAGCTGCCTCACTCACCCGTGTGGATGCGGACGTGCCGCTGCAGCGCCCCGGGGTCGGCGAACTGGCGCTGGCAGAGGCAACAAGCCTGTGGCTATTTATAGAGGGATCATGGGGCACCTCGCACAGAGCCACGGACGGGTGATAATGTGGTGGTGGGGACAGGAAGTTCTGAAGGCACAGAGAGGTGCTGCTGGGCTCATTTGGAGCCCTCCAGCTCTGGAAGATGGGAGGAGACTTCCCCATTTCCAGAAGCTGGATCAAAGGCTCCTTCCAGTGGCATTCCTAGGGTGCAACCCCACAGGGGATGCCCCATAGAGGAGGAAACATTTCTGCACCACAGTGAGAGGTTTACACCCAGGATGAAATCCTCCCTCCGGCTCCGATCCGGACACAGAGCAGTCCTGATTCCCCCCGGATCCAACCCAACCTCCATCCCTCAGACCTCCCCAGCCCCGCACTACCTGAAGTGGTGAACTGCTTCCCACACTCCCGACACTTGAGGGGCCCATCCGCGATGTGAATCTTCAAATGAGCCTTCAAATTCCCCACCTGGGGACAACACAGAGCGATGCAGAGACACCCCCACCCCCGAAAACATCACCCCATCTCCTTCCAGAGGGAGCCAAACCGCCGCA
>NW_009922576.1:2972-3268 GCF_000696875.1 Nestor notabilis
CGGGGGTCTCGAGGTGGCGCATCTTGGAGGGGGGGTCGGAGAAGGAGCGGGCGCAGTAGTCGCACTGGTAGGGCTTCTCCCCGCTGTGCACCAGCTGGTGCCGCTTCAGGTTGCCCGAGGTGGTGAAGAGCTTCCCGCAGTCGTCGCAGCGGTACTTGGCCTCCCCCGTGTGCCGCTTCTTGTGCAGGTTCAGGAGGCTGATGAGCCGGTAGCTCTTCCCGCACTCCTCGCAGCCGTACGGCTTCAGCGGGCTGGGGGGGGCCAAATATGGGGGAAAAAATGGTGTGTGTGGTCCT
>NW_009922576.1:3445-5776 GCF_000696875.1 Nestor notabilis
AATCTGAGCTCTAGACCCCCCATTCAAGCTCCAGCACCCCTAATCCAAGCTCCACCAGCCCTCATCCAAGCTCCACTACTCCAATTTGAGCTCCAGCACCCTCCATCCGAATTCCACTACTCCAAGTCCAGTATCCCCCATCCGAGCTCCAGTATCCCCAATCCAAGCTCCAGCACCCCCCAAGCTCCAGCATCCCAATCCAAGCTCCACCAGCCTCCATCCGAGCTCCACTACTCCAATCCAAGCTCCAGCATCCTGATCTGAGCTCCAGTGCTCCCCACCCAAGTTCCATCACCCCAACCCAAGCTCCACCACCCACCATATGAGCTCCACCATCCCCAGTCTGAGCTCCAGTGCTTCCCATCTCAGCTCCAGCACCTCCAGCCAGACCCCTCTGGATCCCACAGCATGTCCTGAAGCAACCCAGCAGGGAAGGACAGATTTCCTCCCGGACCAGCCCAACACCTTTCATCAGGATTTGATCTTTTGTGGCAAAAGCCACATTTTCCAGCCCTTCCCATGGCCGGTCCCATCCCAATGAGCCACTCGGAGCCTCCATCCCCACAGTGCTGAGCCCTCGGTGGCTGCTGGACCAACATCAGCCTCTTCCTCCAGCCCTCACTGAGCCCCCACAGCCTCCAAGCTCCTCTCATCCCGGTTCTGGTACCTGTGAGTCTTCTCATGGGCTTTGCAGGCAGCGGGGTCGGAGAAGGCTTTGTTACACTCCCTGCAGGAGAAGGGCTTCTCGCCCGTGTGGATCCGGATGTGCCGCTTGAAATTCCCGGTGTGGGTGAACTCCTTCCCACAGTCCTGGGGACACAGAGGGACGGTGGCACCTGGTGTCCCCCAGGGACCAGAGCCACCACCCGGGGCTGGGACCAGCCTCACCTCACACTTGTGTGTGACGGAGCCGTAGGCTTTGGACTCGGTCCTGTCGCTGTAAGTTCCTGAACGCAGCAGGCGGGATTCTCCCGAGTTTTCCTGCCCGGAGTCGGTGCTCCCGGATTCATTGTCCTCGGCGTTTTCTCCGTTTTCCAACCGGGGCTGCTCTTCCTCAGGAATTTTGGCCTCCTCTTCCTCCTCTGCTGTCATTTCCCCCTCTTCCTCCTTTCCTTCCAGCTCCATCTCTGTGAGCAAATGGGGATGGTAAAGACTGAGAGCAGCAAAACCCAAGGGACTGGTGCCGAGACTCCGGCATGGAGCCAGTTTGGATTTGCAGGTTATTAGCCCTGAAATCCAACCACCTGCACAGACACACGAGCATTTCCCAACCTTTCCCAGCTCTGCCCCATGAAAACTGCTCCCGGGGGCTCCTGTGACACGCGGGAAGGTAGCTCTGGCCCAGCAAAGCTCACACGAGCACCATTACTGCACTGAAAACCAGGGTCCAACCCCTGCCCGGGGCTGTTCCAGCTCTGCTGAATGGAAGGGGCAGGCAGCAAAGTCCTCAACACACCTCCTGCTCCAGCGCCCTGAGAGATGCTGCCCTTCCCTGCGGGGCTGCTGCTGACCACGCTCTCCGGGCAGCCGGGACCTGCGGTGCTGGGACCCTCTCGTGTGGCAGCATCTGCCCCTGGAACCAAGAGAGCACCTCAGGCAGGCTCCAGGACACACGCTGCCCCCCTGCAGCAGAGCCTGGCAGCAGGACAGGGTGTGCTGGGGTGGGGGGTGATGCAGGATTTGGGGTGCCAGCCCTTGGTGTCTCACCTTCTTGGGCATTCAGCTGCTCTGCCTGCACCTTGGGAATCTCCTCCTTCCCCTCCAGGTCAGGAGGAACCAGTTTGGGTTTGTCATGATCACCCTCTGCTTCTGCTGCTGATGGCTTGTCCTCGATGGTCACTTTATCAGCTGCTGTAAGGGAAGAGGCAAAGAGATCCAGCTTCTGCTGCTCCACCGGCTGCTAGAAGGATTCCCAAATCCCATAAGGATTGAAGGAACTGTTTCTTCAACTGCTGGTGCTGCACAAGGAGGTCTAGATGTCTCTGTGCACCAGATGTACCCAGGATGTGGGTTTGGGAAGTGGCCAGAGAGTGTGGCTGAACTGTGGGACAATTTCTGGGCTATGTTCACAGCCCAGAATCCCCCCGTGGGCTGGGTGCACCCCCAGAGCGTGAGCAGCAGCTCAGGGAGGGGATTCTCCCCCTCTGCTCTGCTCTGTGAGACCCCACTTGCAGCACTGGGTGCAGTTCTGGTGTCCCCAACATAAGGACATGGAGCTGTTGGAGCAAGTGCAGAGGAGGCCACGAGGATGCTCGGAGGCTGGAGCAGGTCCTGTATGGAGACAGGCTGAGAACATTGGGGCTGTTCAGCCTGGAGAAGAGAAGCTGCGTG
>NW_009922576.1:6001-8038 GCF_000696875.1 Nestor notabilis
TTGACACAGGCGCTGGTAGCAACCTGCTCCAGTGGCAGGTGTCCCTGCCCGTGTCAGGGGGCGGGTCTGGATGAGCTTTAAGCTGCCTTCAGCCCGAACCATTCTATGGTTCTATGAACTTTGGGAAGCAGGAGGGTACGTACCGAGCTCGGCGGGGGGCTGTGGGCTCTCTGTAGGCACAGTGAGGGACTTGAGAGCATTGCAAGCGCTGCCAATCTCCTGCATCTGGAGGAAACCCGCCACAGCCAACACATCTTCCACGTTGTCAGGGTTTAGGCTTAGCTTAGCCGTGTACATGAACTCCAGCACCTGGCCCAGGCCTGCAAGGGAGGCGACGCAACCAGAAACACCCTCTCAGCGCTGAGCCACACAGGTCTGAAAAGCCCAAAGTGTGTGAAACAAGAGACCCTGGGCACCAAACCGCTGTGTTTCAGCAGCTCAGAGGGACCTGGGACAACCCCCCTACCTGCTGCGTTGCTGATGTCGAGGTGCACCACGTCCTTCTGGTCGACGAAGAGCATCCTGAAGTAGTCGCTGCAGGCTGCCAGCACGGCTTTGTGGGCCTTGAAGTCGATGCCGTCCACCACGAAGGTGCAGTCACACAGCAAGCCCAGCTGCCGCTGCTGGTTCAGCTGCTCCAGGACTTGTTTGCTGTGCTGGGGGAAATCCATGGCTGTGCAGAGGAAAAAGAACCCACAGATCCCAGGAGAAGGGGGTGAGGCGGGATCCGAAATGCTGATGCCGCATCAGAAAGGGCCATGATGCAAAAGGACCATGAAGGGCCATGAAGGACCAGATCTCAAAGCCACAGATCAACCACAAACTGAGCTCACTGCTAGTTAAAAAACAGGGCCCAAAAAGCCTAATTCCAGCTCCTTGCTACAGCCACTTGCCTCCAACACCAAACCCCAAACTTCTCCTGGAACAGCCACAACACCAGCACGGGGCTGGAGAGAGACTTGATTCAACAGACCATATATTTTTTGCTCTCCTAACAGCATTTAAAACATATTTGATTGCTCCTCAACTGGCCCAAGCTGTGAGCATGAACCCTGTTGCCTCCACAAAGACAAGTGCCATCGTTCCTTTGGTGAGCAGAGGGTGCCACTGCTCCCTCTGAGGGCACAGCATGGAAAGAGATATCCAAATCTTTAAGTTCCAGCTCATTTTAGGTGCTTCTGTTGTGATACTGAGGGATTTTCACCTTGTAGAGTGCGTTTGGAGGGAGTTCTCCCTGCTTGAAGCATGGCTTTGGTTCAGGAATGCTGCAAACTCCCAGGAAACCCACAAAAGCCCATTTTTCAAGCATGTCCTCACTGGCAAAGCTTGAGGGGCACCACAAGCTTGATGTGCTGCCACGTGTTGGGTTTTCTCCTGAGGGTAGAGAATGAAGAGCTTTCACTTGGCTTTGTTTCCCAAAACCTGATTCCTGAGCGGGCTGAAGGGATCATTTCATCACTTGCTGAGCAAGCAACAAGCAAGGAGGGAGGAGAAAGCAAATGGGGACTTGTTATTGTTCAACCTGCCAGGGCAGGAAGTCCCCAAAGCTCTGGATGCTGGAAGAAACAAGGCTGTGGTCAGGGAAACACTCTTGGATTCGATGCTAAGTCGGTGCTCGGTGTCTCTGGAGGTTTCCAGCACACAGCACTTGCTTTTCCACTCTACCAGCTCTTAGAAACAGCACAGGGAGACACAGGTCAGGGAAAGGCAACAGGTTTGGATCCATAAAACCAGGTTAATTCCCAGCAGCAGCGAGCACGTCCCTTCCTCTGGATCCATGTGAGTGCGCCCAAGCGCAGAGTGGGTGAACACCATGGGCAGAGGGAGCCTCCTCCTGTCCGCTGTGGGTGTTAGCAACTCACTTGGTGAAGGATCAATTGGCTTCCAAAATCATTCCCAGACAGAATGAGAAGCCAGACACCTCCAACACCATCAGACTGCACACAGAGAGACTTTCACTCCCCAAAGGTGCTGTTTGTCTTTGTAATTCATCACAGAATCATGGCGTGGTTTGGGTTGGAAGGAACCTTAAAGCTC
>NW_009922577.1:0-4008 GCF_000696875.1 Nestor notabilis
TCTCTGGGCACCCTGTGCCAGGGCCTCACTGGAACAGCAAAACAATCCAAACAATTCCAGCAAAACAATCCCAAGGGAAGGAAAGAGCCTGTTCTGTCACTTTGTCTTTCATTTGTTCCAGGATAATCCCACAAATTAGAGATTAAGTCAATAAAAAGCATGTCCTGGGAGAAGGAGCAGCTGAGTGTAGGCTGCCATAGGCAGGGGCCCAGGGACCATTTTGGGAAGGATGCCCATGCAGTGCAGGCACACCAGGGCTCCCGGCACCAGCCTCTGAGATGTCCCCACAGCCTGGGATTTCTGCTGAAAGGGTGAAGGAAAAAGGCTGAGAAGACAGGTAGGTCAGGGTCGGGGGTCTGAGGTCTCCCCATGCTGGAGGTTGTCTCAGTGCTGTGGTATTCAGGGCCCAAGCCCAGCGTCAGCCAGCTGCCCACTGGGTACATCCCTACAGGGACGGGGCAGTGGGAGGCTCTTGCAGGCTGCCAACAAGCCTGGGATTTCTGCTGAAAGGGTGAAGGAAAAAGGCTGAGAAGACAGGTAGGTCAGGGTCGGGGGTCTGAGGTCTCCCCATGCTGGAGGTTGTCTCAGTGCTGTGGTATTCAGGGCCCAAGCCCAGCGTCAGCCAGCTGCCCACTGGGTACATCCCTACAGGGACGGGGCAGTGGGAGGCTCTTGCAGGCTGCCAACAGCACACACACATCACTTGGGCACCTCAGATGAACCACGACAGCTCGATCCCTGCCACTGTGGTCACTGGGCTCCAGGTTTTGGCTGGCATCATGCGGTTTGCAATGAGTTAAAGCCCCAAGGGGTAACCCTGTGCTGGGATGTGCGAGAGGTGGCCTGACAGCTGAGTCACCCACCAAAGAGCAGTACCCAGAGCACGCGTGGGCACGGCTGAACCACCCCGAGCATCAGACTGGGGGGTTGTGCATTTGGAGCCCCGCAGTGAGATGCTCTGGTGTGTGATCAGCACTGCTCAGAAACCCTTTGCTCTGCCGATTCCTCTGTCCATCAGTTGCTGCATCTGATGCTGGGTGCCCCTGTCTCAGGGTGCCCCATGCCAGTGGCTGTTTGGGAGCACCACTCTTTGGGGTGCTGGGTGGGGGTTCACCCATCTCCATCACCCCTCAGGCTTGGGGATTTCCCCCCTGACATCCCATTTTGTTCCCCCCCCATCCCTGCCATCCCCTCCAGCCCGTCCCATGCCGCTGGGGTGAGCAGCATCCTTTGGGAGGACACCGGCACACACCAGGAAACCCCGGGAATGGTTAATTTGGTTCCTGACTCATCCGCAGCCCCTCGAGACGCGGCGGCCCTGGGGCAATGCACAAAAGGGGGTCACCTCTGCTCTGAAATTAGCAGGCACCAAGGACACGGGAAGAGATTTCTAGAGCAGCTGAAGCGTCGGGGAGGGACCTGGCGACTCCTGCTCCCCTTTCAGAGGGTCTGCCCATCCACACCTCAGTGTCCTCGCAGCTGCCCCCTCTCAGCCCTGCGAAGCTTCACCCCAGGTTTCAGGCAGCAGAGACCACACTAGAGTCCCACGCCAAGGCAAAACCCGCCGCTTTGCTCTTGCCCTTCAAGACAGCTTCCAACCACGACTGCAAACGCCTCTGGAGCATCCTTCCTTCTCATCACTGACTTCCCATCCACTCCTGCACCAAACCCTTCACGCGCTTCAGTGGCCGTTCTCTGCCACGAAGGGACTGGAGCACACGCGCCTGCCTCCTGCTCCACGGCCAACCCGCACCAGGGCTGCTCGGCTCCCGCCCTGCCAGGCTCACCATCTCCTTTCACCTTGCCCGAGGAGCTCAGAGGGGCTCAGGGAGCCCCACCAGTGAGACATCCAAAAGCTTGGGCAGCCACCACACTGCTTCCATCTGCGCCCTGCATCCGACCACCCTGCCTGTGCTGGCGAGCAGCCTGGCTGCTTCTGGGCAGCAAAAAGCAATGTGGTCCCCAAGCGCTGCTGCAGGAACTGGCATCTTCCCAGGAGAATCAGGGCTGGACGAGCAGGCGACGTGGGGAAGCGGCCCTCAGTCCTCCGCCACATCATGGAGCTGCCGTGATGAAAATGGCTTCACCACAGAATGCCTCCTCTGAGCTGCTTTCACTGAGGAGACCTTTTCGGTTCCCCCACCAGATCAGGGACAATGGAGGGTATTTAACCTGAATAATGATGCTTGGAGCAAACTATTAGTATGCTGAGGGGGTTGGTTGGAGCCAGGAGAAAGAGAGGGTCCACATGAGGCCGGAGAAATGGAAGTTTCCCAGAGGGGAAAGAAAAATAGGAGGTGAAGGGGAAGGGGTGTGCAAGAGGAGGAGACTCGCAGGGACAAAAAGGCTTGGGCAGACAAAGTGACAACCAAGAGTGGGTTTGTGCCAGGTTCACCTGTGGGACCAGCCCAGGCTGGGGTGCCCTGGAGGGCTTCCCAGTTTGGGACGAGGGGTGGTGGGGAGCAGGAGTATGCTGCTGGGGCAGAGGAGGGAGATAACCCACTCCTGAGGCCTGAGGATGGCAGCAGGAGGGCTGCCGTGTGACCCCATGAGCTGAGCTTGCCCCATGTGGGAAAACAAGCTGCATGTGATAGCCCTTGGGCACTCCGGGGGGCTCTGGCAGCTCCATGGGGATGTGGGAAAAGCCCTGGCATGGGGCAGCAGCTGACTGGGATGTGTACAGTGACAGGGCACAGTGAGGGCCCTGCCGCTGGGGGTAGGCAGCCCCCTTGACGCTTCCTGCTCCGAGGCATTGCACCTAAGTCCTGCTTGGAGCAGGGGATGGAGCAGAGACCCCAGTCCTGTGGCCATGCCAGGGTTGTCTCCCAAAGCCAACTGTGCTCTGCTCCTCTCCCCACATTTGTGGGTCATCCCTGGGGCCCAATGGCTGAACACTCTGCTCTGCTGCTGCTGGTGAAGCTGAGGCTGAGCAGGAGCTTTGGCACCATGAGGCTCCAGGGCAGTATCCTGCCTTCCACCCCTTTTACATCCCCACGGTAAACAAAGGCACCGAGGAAATTAAACTCAGCAAAAGCAGGCTGAGAGAAGAGGGGAGGCACGAGCATGTCCTTGCTGGTGTCTCCCATCCCCCAAGCCCGGCTGGAGAGCAGCGAAAGCCTCCCCAGTCCTACTCCTTCCTTCCCTGTTCTCGACCCCACCACCACCTTGTGCCAGCCCTTTCTCCATGCTGCAGCCCCAGCAAGTGACAAGGAGGAGGCATTTGGAGGCATTTCCCCTTCTCCATCACTACTGTCATGCTAACCCCTGCCGGGGCCACAAGCACCCGTCCCCACCGCGGGTCTCTGCCAGCCAGGCAGACGCCACCCTGAGCACCGTGTCCATCGCATGCACACACATAGTGCAGGGATGAAATCCGGGTCACTCGAGGCGAGCGGAGGCTGCAGCAGCCCGGCTCTGCCGTGGGGCTCGGGAAGCCTTTTTCCAGTGTAACCCCCTCCCCACGGCCGCTGCCGGACCTGCACCTCGCTCCTCCCTGGCTCCCCTTGGAGGCTTTGTTCCGCAGGTCCCCCGGGGTGACAGTCCTCCGAGCCAAGGTGTACACGCGGCCCCGACACCAGCGCTCCCTAGGAGAATGCTTCTCATAAAGACACCCCCAACTCCGCCTGTCTTCCCGGCTCCCCACATAAAACATCTCGGAGTGAACCCCAGAGCCCTCTGGTGACAGGGTTTCCTTCAGCAGCGGCAGCCAGCTTTGCTTTTATGTTTTTCAGCGGGCAGGCTCCCGAGCCAAGCTGACAGTCGGGAATGCTCGCAGGCAGAACGTAGGAAACCCAGGCCAATTAAGGCAGACAGGCAGTAGACACATCAGCTTTTATCTCCAGATCCAAGTACCCCATTCATCATCAGCGACTGAGAGGTCTGTGCTTTATCAAATAAAATCACTGTCTCTCTCCGTCTTTAAAGCCAAACACATTGACTTGGGTGCTGTCTATGACCTTGTTTAACTAAACAGCCTTTCAAGGTCCCCCAGAAGGGGGGAAGGAGCCT
>NW_009922577.1:4197-5603 GCF_000696875.1 Nestor notabilis
TGGAGGAAGGGACGAACGGATGGCCGGCGGTTACTTTGCCAGCGGCTGTCACGCTCCGGCTCTGGTCGTGACCCACCATCCCCTTTATGGGCTGTTTCCCTTCACGCCGCCGCGTTCCTTTGCAAATCCCCGGCTCAGATGCTGTCTGCCACCACGCTCGGGTCTGCCGAGTGCCGCTGCTCCCCCTGCCCCAGCCGAGGAGCTGGCGGTTATTTTCCCTCTGCTGCCTTTTTCCACTGAGCTCCGGCACGGGCTCCCCGGCCACTCGCCATCATGTTCTCTCCATTTCTCATGACTGCCAGCGGCCCCTGTTTAGAAGCCAGGCTTACCCCCCTGCTTCGTCCACCCCAGCAGCAGAAAGGTGTCTGTATGTCAAACAGACCCCTCATATCCGCAGCTGGTTGCCGGCAGCCATCTCCTCACCCCACAGAGCAGGGAAAGCAATGTTCTGGCCCGCCGCCATCCTCGGTGCAAGCTTATGACCCCCCCCAGACCCATACTCCTGAAACAGAAGAGCTACACCCCTCCAGACGCAGAACCGTGCCCCCAGAGCTCAGCGCAACAATAAGAATCCCACATTTCAGCTGCTTGGCACATTCACGTGCCAAGGGACCCAGCAACAACGCGGTGGGCAGCAGAGAGCCCAAATCAGCACCTTCTGGGGGCTGCCGTGAAGGGCAGGAACCAACTGGGGAACCGGGATGGCTCCAGGCAGGGGTTACCACAAGCAGGTTACCCCTTGCTGGGCTGCGTTTCTCCATCCTCCCGTGGAGGAGGCTCACAGCCTCGGCGTCTGGCAGGTTTTTATAAATGCTGTCTCTGTCCAATGCTAATGAAAGCCCCTCGAGCCTTCCCACCCCCCTTTCTGGTCATGCCGTTAAGAGTTAATACCAGGCAAAGCAATTTCCTTGCTCACCCTGCATGTTAAAAACCCTTTGCTGAGACAAATTACTATAGGAAAAATAAACTAGGCGGTTTTGGAGGAATACAGACTGACAGCATCCTCTCTCCTGCTAAGCCAATCACGCTCACAACTCCAGGGATCTTTGCTGAGATAGTCTCGCCTACGATACAGCCTGCTTAGCGCTAAAATATGAATGTCACCTTTATGGATCGATTATAAAAAGCTCCCTTAGTGCTGGGCTGCCCAGTTCTCCAGGAGGCCATGGGGGAAGAGCAAGAAGGCTGCCAGATGCAAAGGGGAAGCAAAGGGAGAAGCCATCATGGAGGCTTGATTTACCTTTTAAGCATATATGCATAATCCTCACTCCCAAATACCAAGTTTATGGGATTAGGTTGTTTTGTTGTGTTTGGTTTGGGTGGATTTTTTTAATTAGAACAGTATCTATTCAAAGACATGGTGCAAATGTCCTCATCTGTGTGTCCTTCCTTCCTCCTTTGTGGAT
>NW_009922577.1:6097-10715 GCF_000696875.1 Nestor notabilis
TAGCATCGGGGCTCGGCGGGCCGACCGCCCCTCCGCTGCCGTGCGAGGAGCAGCGGTCTCGCCTGCAGCCCGGCTCTGGGGGGCTTTCTCCGGCTGCCTGCCTGCTGCCTGCCTGCTGCTGGACCTGCGGGCTCTGATGTGTGGATGATGTGCGCCTCGCACACACACACGCATCCGCACGCCTTCCCTGACGTCAGGGCCAGGCCAGGGGGAGCGGGCAGGTGGGAGGGATCAGGCTGGTCATTTCTGAGCTAGGCTTAAAGGAGCGAGGCTGGATGGGAGGCTGGGGGTTACGAGGGTCAGCCCAGGGGGGCTGCATTGCTCCGGTTATGCAAAGTGACGTGCATTGGTGGCACGGCCGGATGCAAAAGGGCAGCCCCACAGGCACCAGAGGGGGAGAATGGGCCAGGAAGCCAGGGGTGTCCCCTGCAGTGGGTCAAACCTCTCCCAGGTCACCCCAAGACCTACTGGTGCTGTTGCAGCCACTCTCCCCAGGTACCCAAGCCTGCGGCTCCCAAGCCACCTGTGGGTGTTGCCCCCAGCACAGCCAGGGGAGCACATGCCACAGATCCACCCCCCTGCCCTGCTCTGGTCTCATTTCTAGCAACACACTATGCCCACCCCCCGATCCCAGATCTTCCCTTTCTTGTTTCCCCTGTGCCAGCATGACTGTGCTCAGGAGACCCATCTCCCTGGGCAGAGGCGATGTCATAAATCGGATGGAGACTTTCTCTCTTGGGGGCGCAGGGCGATGCGATGAGGACAGGAATCAGTTGTATCCGCTGGGGAGTAGGGCGAGGAGTAGTGGGGTTTAAATTGCAAGGAGTGAGATTGATGCCAGACATTAGGAAAGGCTTTCTAACAGAACATTCAGTTAATTACTCAAGTAGATTGCCTGGGGAAGCACCGGAGTCTCCATCACTCGAGGTTTTTAAGAACAGGCTGGGTAGGAATCCTTTGGGAGGAATTTAGGTGGTGTTGGCCTCATTTTGGAGCAGAAGGGTGAACCACACCAGTACTTTAACACACGGGGCTCTGTGACCCTGGAATAAAGTTTGCAAGAACCCCAAACAATCATGGTACAGCGCCAGTGCTGCAGGGAGCTGTCATGGGTGTCTTGTGACATAGGGTAGTTGTAGGTTGCTTTTGGTTTCTTAAAAATGACTCTTTCCTTGAGTCATTCTACGTAGGTGAGGGTGTTGATCTGTGGCCATCCCAGGGGCTTTGACAGAGGGACCAGACCACAAAGCAGGTGTGTCCTTCCTTGTTAATGAACTATAGTGCAGAAAAAGGCTCTGCAGGCAGACAAGACCAGCCCATGGCAAGACCCCCAAGAAATACTGAAACCCCAAGTGCTGGTGAGTTCTGCCATTGCTCATCATGCTCTGCTCGTGGCTTTTCAAGCAGTTTGCTGTAGCGAAACAGGAGCCCCTTTCACCTCCTACGGACACCAAAGGCTCATCTCCCCAGTCTACCCTTCAAAACCTTGCAAAAGAAGGGGACAAGAAACCCAGCCAGCTCTCAGTCTCCACTCTGAATTTCTCCTGAGATGGCCCATCCTCTGCCGGGGGACAGCTCTACACATCCATCCAGGGCCCTGAGCTGGAAACAACTGGAGGCCAGAAGAGTGACTGTACGTTGTACATTGATGATCATAAATACCTGTACTTCCCCGCCTGGTTTGTGGTACACCAGGGTTAGCCATGTGCACAGTCAAACAGTATCAACTGAACAGAGGGGACAAGCATCAGAACACGACTCTGCCACATAATCACTAAAGGCTCTTGACAGAAAAGGCACAGGGAACTCGAACGATGGCTGACTGGAAGGTGGTTCTGGGCATGCGCTGCAGCAGAGTCTGAAGCATGCAAAAATGATAAAAGGAGAAGAGGGGAAGCTTTGATCAGAGAGTGGGGGTGCCAGAGATGCCCGCAGAGGTGGAAGCAATGGCAGGAGCGTGGAGGACTTTGTACGTGAGAAGATACATAATTCCTTTGGAGTCAATCAAAGCAGGGCCAAAACAGTCCAGATGCAAATCACCACTTACCTCCTGCAATGTCCCTGAGCCAGTTTTCCCCAACAGTGATGGGGATGTGGGCTGGAGGAGATCTTAAAGCAAAATAACTTGGGGGTTCTTTTTATTTTTCTCCCTTTTCTGAGCCTTCAGGTAACTTCAAATAGTATTTTCCAGTTTTGCTGTATGATCATGAGAATGAGGAATGTCAGGGACTTTTTCTGAGTGACAGAAAGACCCTTGACCAATCTCTAGATTCCAGCAGCTGAAGTGTCAAAAAAACCCCACCCAGTCCCAGGAACTGAGAACCATAATCTCAAATGCTGGAAAAGGCCCAGTACTGCTGAGAGAGACATGGGAGGCTGTATGGTTATGTATGAAAAGGTGAGTACAGGCCCTGCAGGTTTGTGGATATTCATTGTGTCAGTACTACTGGGACACAAAGAGACCACTCAACACAATGAGGCTGTTCTCCAACATCAAGATACCTTAGCTGCAGACTTAAACACAGTGTAACTCTTAGCGCTGTCACGGCTCAGTTGAGACAACACCCAGGTTTTACAGGACAAAGTTTGGCTTCTGTTTATACTTGCACGTTGGAGATGATGTTTATGAAATAGAGAATTCCTCCAGGGAGAACACAGAGCAATATCCATCACGTGTATGAAGGGCCAAGCACACACTGCTTGTGACTGGGACGGGGGTTACCTGCATAGGGTGAGATTGAAAACCATTTCCCACAGCCTGTGGTGTCCTGGTGGAAGGTGAGAAAGAGCCAGCCAGACACAGCTCTGGTGGTGTTTGTAGCCTGGTACCTAAGGCAATGAAGCTCATCTGATGCTGCCTTTGCCAGCTTATTCTCCACACATTTTAACTGATTTTCTCCAGAGTAGTATCAAAGTACCTGCAAGTGTTCCCAAAATATGTAGCTGCTTAGAGAAGAGGAATCTCTTGTCCTTACTGAGGAATGGCCTGCAGTGTTCAGCCCTTGTTGGCAATGATAAGAACTGATACACGAGAGAGAAACTGCATGTCCCCACCATAAAAGACTTTGGTGCCTGCGCTTTACGAGACACCAAAGACCCAACCATAAGACACAAGCCAGTATGAAGCAAGGCCTTGCAGACCCACTGCTCACAAGGCTGGTTTTTGAGGACTGCGGATCAGGGTGATGGGAGATGCACCACCTTTATATCAAGCACCCAAAAGCCCCCATGATGGGGTATGGCTATTGGAAGCACAAAAAATGTTAACTCAAGGACAGGCTGGAAATGGAAATGTGATATGGCTCTGTCCAAACCCAGTTCTCTCCATCTCCCACACTCTCCCAGTTTTTCAGCCTGCTATTCCCTTGAACCTCTGCCCCTATTTAACCTTACAGTTCTTAAACACAAAAGCATCCTTGCCAGTCTCAAGTGTCTAACTTATACCTCCTCATGTGATACCAAGGCTATTTCTTCCCCTGCTATCAGAAGAGGGTCAGGGTCAGGAACTATTCTCTCTTCTAAAAAACATAGCTCCGGATACCCACAAAACCTGCACTCCAGCTAAAGGTCAGACCTCGCACTGCCGGAGCTGCGTGAAGCCAGGACAGAACAGCAAGGGATGCGGCACGCGTGCCAGCAAAACTGTGCCACGCCGAGATCAGCGCAGCCGCGGCTGCAGCGCAGGAGGAAGGAGCTGCTGAAAGGCTCCCTGAAGTAGGTCGAGAAGAGTGAGAAGCACTGGGGATTTGGGCTGAGGTGTTCTGAGAGAGCAGTGTCTGCAGTGCTGGCAGCAGAGCTCCTTGCTGAGGCGGTGGATGCTGCTTGAAGAAAAATGCTGCTCTTCTCAGGTTGTTGACAGGAGAAAAGTTGTTCCAGGGCCCATTTAATACAAACATGCCCAACACGTGCAGACCAGCCATGTTTCCTTAAGAAAGAAAACCCACAACCCAACAGATCCTGGTGAAACAGGAATACTTGTGGAGAGATCAGAAACTCCTTGGCCAAGACAGGTATCTTGCTAATGAGGCCAAGCCATGGTGTTTCCAACCTCGTTTTCCGCTTCCTATCCCAACACAGCTCAACATCTGATGATTCCTCACCTAACTGCTCATTACTGTCCCGCTCCGCGCTGCTGGGGGCGGCCGGGGATGACACACTTAGCCTTCGCATCAAAGCCGCGGTGCTGACAGTGCACTTTTGACTGGCAGCCAGAGATGTTTGGTTTTCCCAGCGCATCTTTTTTTAAACACGCTTCAAACGTCTTCCTTTCAGGTCTCACAGACATTAGCACACCCCCTTGTTTTCTCCCATCCCTCATGCTGCTTGACTCGCTGCAGAATGCCTGTTTTTAATAAATGCACAGAATAAACTGTGCCAGCTCTATGTGATGTCAGTTTGTCCCTGGCAATAACCTTGACCTAAGTATTGGGCAGTCGCTGATGTGAAGAATGTCTTCTAGGTGGAAATGGCCCCAGATTTCCTCTTTAGGTAGGAAAACAGCTCAACTTCTGGCCCTTGGAGGAGCACAGACTTCGATCTCTGCTGCCTTTATCTCGGATAAGCTGACGAAAACGATAAATCAAGTGACCACAACTGCAACTGGGGATTTGTTTCAGGT
>NW_009922578.1:0-28917 GCF_000696875.1 Nestor notabilis
ATAAATGCTTATCACAGATATGATTAGACACGCTCTGGTCACATCTGTTGTCATCTCAACCCTTTGTGCCCCATGGTGGGCGCTATAAGAAACTGTCATGATTTAAGCCCAGCCAGCAGCTTGGAACCACGCAGCCGCTCGCTCACTCCCCCGCTTCTTCCCCTCCTCATTCCCAGGGCGCTCGGGCGGCTCCCACAGGTTGAGATAACGGCAGTTCAGTAACTAAGGTATAATACAAACCACTACTGCTACCAATAATAATGATAAGAGGAATAACAAGGGAAAAGGACACAACCGCTCACCACCCGCCGACCGATACCCAGCCCGACCCGAGCAGCGATCTGGGCCTTCCGGGTAACTCCCCCCAGTTTATATACTGGGCATGACGTGCTGTGGTATGGAATACCCCTTTGGCCAGTTTGGGTCAGGTGTCCTGTCTCTGCTTCCTCCCGGCTTCCCCTCCTCTCTGGCAGAGCATGAGACTGAGAAAGTCCTTGGTTGGAGTAAACATCACTGAGCAACAACTAAAAACATCGGAGTTATCAGCGTTGTTCCCAGACTGAAAGTCAAAAACACAGCACTGCACCAGCTACTAAGAAGGAGAAAAAATGACTGCTGTAGCTGAACCCAGGACACCTTGTCAGCCCTATCATCCAGAGACTGGTGGCAGCTGAAGGACTGGCAGTCCAGGACAGATGGATTTCCCTCCTTGCAGCTTCCAAACTTGTGTCTAATATTGCTTCTGCAAATTGCATCCCCTCATACTCCTTTTCATCCCATGTCCCATCCTGGCCTACCAGAGGGTTCCTCAGTTTCTGTGGCTTCTGTTTTCTTCAATAGCTTCTCAATGCCCCCATCAAGGTTCATGATATAACTCTTCAAGGCTGCAGAAGAGGCCTCCAAACATGCTCTATGACTGCAGGAATATATCTGATTTCCGATGAAAGACAGGGCTTGGGCCTGAGATCATATGGGGACAAATTAGACTGTTGGTTTCTGGGATCATTTTAATAAATCAATTCCCAATATTTAAATTACAACCACAAAAATGTCAAAGTATGTACTTCATGCATTTGCTGATATGCGAAGCCACCATTTCCTTAGAGAACCAGACCACCTCTGCAACCCTCAGTGGGCATGAATGCTGGACCTAAAATATTTTGAGGGGGATTCATATACCTGGTCAATGGGCAGGGATATGATGGAGCAAAAAGATCCTGAGGACTAGCCAAAATCAACTATCTATTCAGCTAACACATAGCTCTTTCAACACATAGCTCTTCCCCTCCCAGTCATGTTTGTTGGCAGCTTTTGGGTAAGTGACACCCCTCCATGCCTGGCTGGCCAGCACGTTGGTTGGAGTGGGAAAGAGGGGGACCTGCAAGGCCAGGACAGAGCCATTGGAAGAGAGACCAGTGTCTCTTTCTTGCCTAATTTTGTCTCTCTGAAGGAGTCCAGAGGCTGCCTTCACCTTGGGTCCCTTATGCAGGAGCTGCTTAGGGCTTCACAGCCACAGTCATGCCAATGTAGATTTGGTTTTGTTATCTTGTTATTATAATGGTTTCGGCCACTGGGTATTTGGAACTGCTGCAGAAGATAAGCATTATGATCCTTTTTTTTTTTATGCCAAGTGGTTTGCAATCTCTTTGCTTAACTTGTTGGTGGGCACAGTGCATATCAGTTGAATATTCAGAGCTGAGTGGTTTCTGCTCAGGCCAATGGCTGCTTTACCCATTCATACTCAGAGGTCAACTAGGTAGGATTATTTTTATTATATCCTATGACGTTTATGACATTCTTATGTCCTATGACATTTGCAACATTTTCTTATGTCCCATGACTCTTATTCCTTTTGCTTCTGCATGGGACTGCTTAGCCCTCTTGGTCTGCACTTCCCTCTGAATTACATGCAAGTAGCCTAGCTATCAGAAAAGACAGATTGCTGCAAAGTTGATGGATATGAAATGTGAGTCAGGCCAATTGATTTGATTTAGCCTGCTTATCACAGTGGCTGCTACTTTGGGGCTGACTTTAGATGTGACTCATGTACTAGTACTTGCAAAAAATCTGCCTTGAAAATATTTTGATAGGGTATCTCAAGTAGTTGGCAGTGTTTCTGTTAACGCTGTATCCTGTGAGTGCCAGCTAACCTTTGCAAACAGCACAGAGCAAGTAGAGAGGAAAAAGAGAATTCAAACTTATTTTGCCAAAGCTGAAATGTGTGACACTTGCTGACACAAAACTACTGCTCTGTCTGACCAGCTCCATGTTGTGCTTCCCCTTTTGAGGACACCTTGCACTACAGAAACAGTCTTTCATGAGGTAGGCATTTTGGCAGGTAACAAATCGCTGATTAACATGAGCTACCTACATAACAACGAGCTTCAAATTAAATGACTGGGGAACTGATTCAGGTCAGAAGCTGTTAAGTTAAATGAAGGTTACTGGGGTTACGGATGCTGATCTGCAATGGAAATTATTCAGCATGAGAGGCTGGAAATCAGGTTGGTGTGTGAGATCTGAACACAGCACTTTTACAGTCAGAGCAGTTTCCAGGCAAGCAGAACTGAAATTTCAAAATGTGATGATGAAGGTGATCTGCAAGTGATTATCACCGCTGTCCAGTGAATCAAGCTGATGCACTGGGGTCCCTGGAGAAATGCTATTGCTGTTGCATCAAGATCTGGTGCCCTGACCTTCAGTAATCTTCATCATCCTATTTTACAATCTCAGCTGGTGTTTTGAAGCTACTTGATCTAACAAAACTACTATAAGCTGTGAATGGCTGGCTGCAGGCAGCCCACCCGAACGGCACCGTGCTTGCCATGGGGGCACAGCTGGCTAACCCATTACTTGTAGTCTTCCAGGGCAGGTTCTTCTTTTGCTGGTGTCTGAATTTAACAAGGAAAAGTAGGAAAATAAAGTATCTGCTCTGATAGTTGGTTATCCATTGCCATCTAGAAGATTATGACGAGCTGAAAACAGTTCAATAAGCAGATTTTACCACAGTGTGTCCTCATGGTTGGAAAACTGTTTCTAATTTCCATAATAATTTCCCTCAAGTGTCCCCAGCCTTCCAACATCTCATTTGTTTAGGAATCATAACATGTGAGTTGCTTGGGTAACCAAAATCTGTTTGACCCCTACATCCAGCTGCTTGGGAGACTCCATGTTCCAGGATGTGGATCAGTCCTGGAAAGAAACCTTGGCCAGATGTGACATGGCTTCCCTGACACAGGCTCCAGCAAGGTGCTTGCAGTGGCTGAGAGCTGTGTATGCAGACTGCTCATGTCACTACATGAGGAGGAGACTCACATTGTGGTTTCTGGCCAGGGTGAGTTCATGGGCAGAAGCATTTAACATTTGCACTCCTGCACGCCACAAAAAGCATGCTAACTGTTTCCAAATGGTCACAAACCCACAGCACGAAGGTCTCGCTCTCCCGTCATATTGCCTTTTGTTTAGGTTGATGGCTGGGGAGCATCAGCCCTACAGATAAGAACAAGCGGTACCTACCTGCCTAAAAAGCCTTCTGAGAAACAGTTGATACGTGCATCCCTTCAGCTCAATTCACTGCAATTTCCATGAGTGTTGGCTCTTGTCACGGTTTCTTTTTAATCATGTTTTTGAATTCGTGCAAGTTTCTGCACCCATAAATGTGATTTTCAATCTGGACTCTGGAATTCGTGCTAAAGACACACGGTCAAGGTTGAACACTGCAACATTTGGTATCATTTCACTGCTTAAAATGACATAGGTTTCTGCTACAAGCATTAGGAGACATGTTCTTGGAGACACCAAAGACTAAACCAGCTACACCAACAAGCTGTGTACAACAGAAATAATCGTCCTCTGGAAGGGAACTGGAGACAATCTAGCAGATTTCCTCCCACGAGGTCACTGCACCCTCCCTCTCGAAGTTTCATTACAGCTCAGAACAACCTGTAGGAAGGGACCCTCTCTGTGCTGCTGCTCAGCCCCTCTGCTTGTGGTGGTTTCAACGGATGTGAGGTTTTGTGGGGTTTTGTCCATCCTCTTTGAGAGCTCTTCCGGTCTCAGCCGGACCTGCAGTTCTTTGCCTTGCCTTCATCATGGGTCCCGGCCTCCACGCCATCCTCCACATATACTGTTTCAGTGAGGAAGCTCTAGCCTTGTTTGAGAGATGGGAAAACATATCCTGTATCATTTGCACAAGACACTGAAAAATGTCTCATGAGGTAGGGAACTGAGTGCAGGGAAATACTCAAGTATATACACCTAGAGCACTGGACCCTTCTCTCAGCTCCTGGACAGTGCTCAGAAATGAGAACTCTGCAAACTCAGTGGGAAAAGGCATTAACCACTGGCTTCACTGAAGTCTCTAGGAGCTATATTTAAGATTTCACTGGAACCATGGGCTTACCCGGCAAGATTAGTAATAACCAGTACCCCTGCATATAACAGATCCTAAAGCATAGTTAGATGTATCTTCTACAGTCATTGCACAATTTTATTAATTTATGCTGGATTTTTAAAGCACAGATGGATGTGTGAAAAGAAAATCCTACAGTCCCTGTATAGGACAGTACAATGTGAGGTGGCACTGATGACCCCGCAGCACATCTACATAACCTAGTTAACCTTATAATGTGTATCCCCAGATACATTACACACTGTGTTAGACTCCTGTCCTATTATTCTGCCTTAAAATCATTGCTGTTTCATTACCAGCAAGTTGGATGGTCAAATAAATTTGGCAGATAGCAGATAGCTTTTCTTCCTGACAGATGCAAGACTAGTTACATATGTCCTCTCCCCATAAAGTGTGGGCTGTCTTACAAATACAAAAGCAAGTAGATGAATTTTAACCCATCTCTGTAATTTTTCCTATCATGAACTATTAAACTATAAGGTACAATGAATAGAAAAATTAACTTTGGGAGCGAAGGGTATGAGCTGCTCCCCTGGTGCTGGGCTGGACCCTGGTGCTTTCCTGGTTGTTCTTTCATGCATATTTCAACTGTAATTCCTGATTTGGTGACTGAATGATGGAATGTTTCAGCCTGACCCCTGAAGATACTGCACCAAAATCTTCTCCTCTCTCTCATTTTCAGAACTGATGTTATCCTGGTCCCTGTTAATTAATCTGATTGCTTGTACTGTGCTACTGCTTCTGCAGTTAGGCTTATAACTGCTATTAGAAGTGTGATGAATCATTTATCTTTTCCTGGAAATGTACTTGAATCTTCTGCAGAATTGTCTCTAGTCCATTTTCTCTCTTCCTGTCCAAAAAATTGCATATGTCTCTGCTGTGCTCCTGGGCTGGAAAGCGTTACTGAGCTCAGGACTGAGCTGCTCTGAGCACAAATTCTCAGAGCTGTTATAACAAGATGTTCTTTTGAAAAATAATCATTTCCCCCACTTTCTCCAAAAAGACGTGCAGTGATAACAGGAAAACTGTGAGCTCCTTGCTCTGGGTGTTTGTCCTGCAGCAGCATTTCAGCAAGGCAGGCTGAGGGCCCATTGCAGCAGGTATTGTATAAGCACAGCGCAGATGGTCCTAATCCAAAGCACTTACAAGCTAATTGCCATGTCTCTGTACTCATTAGTGTGTGGGCACTTTTCCCAGTTCGAGGTGCAGGGATGTATGTATGCCTGGCCAGCTGATCCACTTAGCCACACCGGTACCTCCCTGCTCTGCTTTCCTATCACAACCACTAGGAATGCTGTCCTCAAGCAGCCACCTTCTAGAGCTGTGCTCACAGCTCCTCCATCATCCCAGGGTCGCCTCCTGCACAGGGACCTGCGAACTGCCACACAGAGCTGCTCCATCCCTGACTTCTGCCATGATGCTCACCAAACAAGTCCTCCTGGGACCAGGGAGGCAGGCAGCCATGAGAATGGACTCTGCGGCACTTGTTCATCTTTGGTATTAATAGCAAGAGACACTTGAAGACTTACCTAGTGGCATGCAGGCTAGCCAGGGAGATGCTCTCCACTGTTACAGCTCCTAAAAGCACGCATGTTGCTGCAAGAAGAGGTAGCAGTAGACAATAGGTGAACATGTGTTTACTTAAAAGGCCAGTTCTTTGCCCATTTGAGAAGGAGAATTGTTTCCAAAGACTCACTTTCTCTCCTTCCGTGTCTTCCATCTGCTATAAGGGCTGCCCTGTTTATGTCTTCGTTTTTTCGTATTTCTAATTTACTTTCTCTGAAAAATATGTGCAAGTAGTTAAACGGTGCTAATATATATACACCAAGGGATGCTGTAAAGTTTTTAAGCGGTGATTGGGTGTTTGGCAGGCAGAAGGCGAATTGCTCTGTCTTTCCATGATCTCACACATCACATAAGGGTGAACAAGGGATTTTCTAAACGGCAAAGTCCCAGTGCTGCTGTCATTCAACAAATGCTGAAGCCGTACATTGAACAGCTCCTATTTTTACTGGAAATATTTCACTACAGTAAAAGAGGGTTGAAAAGCAGAATGCCATCTAGTTTTTCAGCCCCAGAGGTGGTATTCTCCATGTCAGGGTTGAGTGGCTCTGGAGGATGCTACGGTTGAGGAAGTTTGCATTGCTGTGCACTACAGGATTTAGTTAGGATATAATTAGTACCAAGGTCTATTTTTCCTTTTTACTCCCTTATGAATCATTTTCCCTTTTTACTGATCTACATTCCACCCTGCAGGCACAGAAGTTATCGTTCTTCAGTGCCTTCATTCTGGTACTTTAAGAAGAAACCCCAACATATTAATAATATATAGAAGTAAATAACTTCTCTGTGTTGCATAGACCAGACAGATATAGCCACAGATTGTCGTATCCTTTCTGTCACCTGTGTTGCTGAGTATCACATGCACTCAAGCATCACCAGGGCTAACAAATAGGAAAATGTGATACGTGGCTATATTTCACATGCTTTCTGGTTTTAGCTGCTTCCATCCAAAGTAATTTCTCTTCCTTTTTAACATGTACTGAAATACCCTAGCAAGGCATTGGGGCACAGTGTCTGTATTTCAGTGGTTGTGGCTGGAACAGCACATATCTGGGCAGAAGCAGGGCTTTTGCTGGCAGACTGCAGGGTCAGCTGCAGGGTGAGCTGCGTGCTGATGCTGAACCAGTTCATCCCATCCCATCCCTGCGCGGGCCATGCCGGAGCTCCTCAGATATTGTTTTGTTGCACAGAGAGCAACCTGCTCCACGAACTTTGGCATGGGTTTCACAGCCAGCATCATGTGAGTGACAGCCTGGCCTGGCTGGTCTCCCACTGAAGAAGGCTGCATCCCAGGGAGTACAGCTCCCCAACCGCCAGGGCCAAAGGAGAGCTTTCTACTGCTTCCAAAAAGCCCTGTCTTGAGAGCACACCCAGAAGCCAGTTTGCTGCTCCTTTATTATCTGTGTGGAGTTCCACCTGCTTTCCCAGTTTCTGAGCTGGAGCTGTACAGAGCAGCAGCCTGGGCTGGGGAAGCTTGCTGAGAAACCTTTGTTTGCTATAGTGGGGTGAGGGTGAGAAGGGGAAATGTCAGATCAGATGTTAAATCCTGAGGCTTGCCTAGAAGTGATTTCTCAGAAGGAGGGGAAAAAGAACTTGTTCTGTCTCTTTTTTTTTTTTTTTTTTTAATGTAGTCTGGTACATAACGTTCCAAGTTTCCAGCATCTCGTACTGTGTGTTGCTTCATCCACTCTAAATATCATCTCTTTCTGCAGTCTGGCCTGATATACTCCTCTTAAATTATCTCATTTTGCTGTGTACAAATTACAAATGAACTATCATGAAAATGGGTTATTCAAGCCAGAGCAAACAGAAACTAGAGTTTTTCTTTAGTGTCTAAATACAGATTTCCCCATAAGTACCTTAGGTGCTAGAAAGACAATTTATTCAAGTTAAATATTAAATGTGGGTCATGATTCATCGAAAGACATTCTCAACTTTCAGTGCATGGCTGTTTCTACAGATGTCTAGTGAACCATAGAATGGTTAGAGTTGGAAGGGACCTTAAAGCTCATCTAGTTCCAACCCCCCTGCCATGGGCAGGGATACCTTCCACTAGACCAAGTTGCTCAAAGCCTCATACAACTTGGCCTTGAACACTGCGAGGGATGGGCCAGCCACAGCTTCTCTGAGCAACCTGTGCCAGTGTCTCACCACCCTCATAGTGAAGAATTTCCTCCTAATATCTAATCTAAACCTACCCTCTTCCAGTTTAAAACCATTCCCCCTTGTCCTATCACTACTAGTCCTCTCTAGATTTCTTGTAGGCCCCCTTTAGGCACTGTAAGCTGCTCTAAGGTCTCCGCGGAGCCTTCTCCAGGCTGAACAAGCCCAACTCTCTCAGCCTGTCTCCATAAGAGAGGTGCTCCAGCCTCTGATCATCTTTGTGGCCTCCTCTGGACTCACTCAAGCAGGTTCATGTCCCTCTTGTGTTGGGGGCACCAGAGCTGAACTGCAGGTGGGGTCTCACTAGAGTGGAGTAGAGTCAGAGAATCACTTCCTTCCACTTGCTGATCACATTTCTTTTGATGCAGCCCAGGATACGGTTGGTTTCTGGCTGCAAGCGCACACTGAAGCTGGCTCACATTAAGCTTCTTGTCAACCAACACCCCCAAGTCCTTCTCCTCAGGGCTGCTCTCAATCCATTCTCTGCCCAGCCTGTATTTGTGCTTGAGATCACCCAGACACCTTGCAGTTGGCCTTGTTGAACTTCATGAGGTTTGCTCTGGCTGTATACACGGGGATGTCCTGAAGCCCCACTGAAAACACAGAGAATCTGGGGCTAGGTGCCTTCTACTTAGCAAGGGCACTTGAGTTTAAACTAAAGGGAACATAGATCACAACTTCTGGTTTTGAAAATTGGTTGCTGCATAGATACCTTCAGCAGGCAGGGTATAGAAAACCTTGGAAGACTGGATGCACAGTTGCAGCACACAGCAGCTATAGTAGTCCCACACTATACAATCCGTAGTATCACCAACACACTGCCAAAGCCCACGCTGCAGTGTTTCCAAGGAGATACTGCATCATGGAAGTGTCTCGTAGGAGTTTGAAACCTGCTCCATCTGACACGTTATTTAATATTTCCATTAACAGAGCTTTGTGAAAACACCGATTTCTGGTCAAACTTCTCTCAGGTCAGAGACCAATAACCACCCTGCACATGAATGGGAGTTGTGGTGGTTACATGTTAGAGGATATCAAAAAAATTGGGGAAAAGTGAGGAAGAGCAAAATGCTTTGAGATTAGGGACGCAACTTGTAGTGAGAGTCCTGAGCCAACTCCTTGGCTTTTGAGAGGCAGGAATGGGAGCACAGATGGTCAGAAAAATAAGGCAAACAAATTTTTTCTCCAAGAATTCACATCCATAAACATGGAAATGTTTTGTGAAGGCACTTTTGTGAAAGCACTCTGCTCATCATCCATTTTGGAGGGAAAATGGATAAAGTACTGACTTCCGTTGTATGAAATTCACATTTTTTTTTTTTTCTATTTCAACAGTGCCATCATGTTGAATGGTGATGAGCACAGAACACACAAGGGACATGCCCAGGTCAGGTTAGAAAAGCACAGTCCTCTCCTGAGCCTATGGGAGAGAAACAAATGGAGCAGCAGTGCTCACCTTCATGCCCTGAGATGCTCATTTGTTTTCCCACATGTTCTCATCCTCCAAAAAACATGACCATGTCAACAACAGTTCTACTAGTAATGAAATCCTTACTTTGGCCTTAATTTTGACCCCGAACCCCTATAAAATACCAATGAGCAGTCAGAGCTCCTCTAATCCATTGCTACATTACCACCCTTGGGACCAGGCTGGCACACAAGAGGTAATCAGCTAAATTGGCAGACAGAGAATTTAATTTTAAAACTTTCTAATTATAAGGCTAATTAAAGATTTTTTTAAGACAAGGTCAGAGAAACATAGATTTGGGACAGTCTGGATGTCTTGCAGCCTGTCTCAGTGCAGGGTTTGGACTGTGTGATCTCCTGACGTGCTTTCCAGCTCTCTGCTTTCACTCCTTCTGGTTTGGTTGGATGGCTGCAGCCAGACACAGCACCCTGCCCCACCAGCTGTGCTGTGTGGGGCTTTTTGTGATAAGGAAGATGGGAGGCTCTGCGGGTGTGAGAATTCTAAAAGCAAATATAATCTCACATTGTAAATGACAGAGCTGAATCTCTTCCCATCCATGCCACAACCACTCACGTGTCCACCCCATTGACTTTAATTTTATTCTCACTTCATGCTGGAGAGCAGGACTGGGTTATGGATGTTGACTGCAGAATTTGGCTGCCTTTAGTAAACTCTTTGGGCTGCATGCTACTGAATTCCAGCCTTGCAAGAGGCTTTCATGTGAATTACTGTCACTTTCCAATGAGTGATATAGGTCATACCTGGTAAATTTGCTTACTGGATTAGTGGATAAAGAGGAAACAGTAGGCATGGTTCATCCAGCTGTAAATCCAGTGCATTTAATACCACACTGCACCACAGATTGATTTCCAAGGTCAGAAAGTATGGCATAGAATGGGCAGAAAATTGCTGAAGGGGATTAAAAAATGGTTTAAGGGCAGAGAAAAGGCTATGTCATTAACAGGGAAAATTTTACGTGAGTTAGTTATCTTTATTATTGGACCATTTTCTTTTTGTTGCCACTCCCCTTGAGGGGACTGGGAAAATAGTGAAGGGGGTGAATGGTCTAGCTTGGGAAGACAGCAAAGGATGGAAACACAGAGCTGAGGTGCCTTCCAGCATGCTCCTCTCTGTCCTAAGGAACTGAGCACCACTTTGCATACAGTATGACCTGGTATATGGTATACAAACTGGTATTTGGTATACAAACTGGTATACATAGAGGGTGCCAATGTGACTCAGAAAGCAGAAGTTGATGAGCAGAGGAGTCAGTCTGCTTCTGTGCGAACCTGGGGTCCTGCTTGTGCACATGGAGCAACAGTTTGGGAAGACCCTACAGAATGACCCTACAGAGCTGCAGCTCCTCTGCTCTGTAAAAGCCTTTGAAAAATTGGTTATAGTGCACCATTTCAGACATACCTGGGCTGTAGCCCTCTTTGAGGAGCTCTGAGACCTTCTTGGCTTCAGAAAAAAACACAGCCAGAAAGGTGAAAATGTAGGTTCCCTGCAGTGCCATCTCGCCTTGTTATTACCTTTCCTGACACCACTTTCAGATCAACTTCTGCATGAAATGATTAAGAGGCCTAATGTGGCTCAGACAGCATTGCTTCTGGAAACTTAGAGCTTGGGGTTTTTTTTCCTGCTACTTCCTGCGTTTTAGATTTAACACATTTTCTTTTCTCAGCTATACGCTAATTAACATCAAACTGTAACGAGAGAGGATAATTTTAAAAATAACTTAAACCAGCCAAGAGTTATAAAAATAACAAATCCTGTGGGTAGCATCCAAAAGACTTTCTATCATGCTGACTGATGAGAAGGCTCATTTTATTGTCTGTATGCAAATTTTGTGTCACCAATTCCTGGCATTCAGAGATCTTGAAATTTTAAAATTAACAGGTTCACATAACTTTTATTTGCCTTTTGGCTGATTTTGGGTCCTCTATCCCGCAGGCTCATTGTTTCATTATAAGGATATTTTTCTGAATACTTGAGGAAAAGAACATTTTTAAACTCTTAAAACCAAGCTGAGATTCACTAATGTTCACTTGTTTTCAAGAATTGTGGTCTTAAAATATTGCAAGTGTTGGGCATGCCACAAAGTCTATAATGAACTGCAGAAGTCATTTATTTTCAAATTAAGGAAAATACATGGATTTCAGTTTCAAAACCTCCCTTTTTCAGTATTAACACATTTCCACCAGGAATTGGACTGACTGGCTGTTGGGCTCTGTCTTGACCAGCAGCACAAAGTGGACAGAGCCTGGTAAAACAAACAGGCCATACAATATGTTTTTTAAGGACTGCATCCTCAAGGATTTAAAATCTTGATTTCACATTGTCCTGAAATGACTGGAAAGGGTCTCACTGCCCTTCCCTGATGCAGGTATGCCTGTCACTGCCTGTCATACATACCCATTTCTTTACAATAGACTTGCAGGTACTCAAAAGATGTTGCCACCTCCATCCCTGTCCATGTCTCCTTTGAGCACTTCCTGCAAGCCTGGGCTGATATTCTCAGGTGCTACACAGATGGAGCCAAGAGATGGATCCCAGGGACAGCTGAGCTCCGTGGGGAAGATGACCCAAGACATTTGATGCCAGCAGAGCTACAGCATGGGAACTGGACCACCACTGCAGGGCTGGTTCCTGGGGCAGAGGACTGAAGTTCTGTGAGGCCATTGCCTTTAGCGAAAGGGATTTCAGGAGCACGGAAGCTGCAGCATACATTTCTGGAGACTAGGTCTGCCCAGGGTCCTCCTAACTGCAACCAGTATCCTGGGTATTAAGCAGAACTGGGAGCTGACCGGTTTACCTCCCAGTTTTTTCCCCTGTAGCTGAAGACATGTGCGTTAGCCTGTGGTGAAGCGTGGTTTACAGAAGCAGTCCCAGTAGCAGTTAAATTGTCCATAGCCAAGCTTTCCTCAGAAGTTCATTATCCCAGTTTCAGCAGGTTTACTTAAGGCAGGGTCCTGCTTGACCAGACAGGCAGTGTCTGAAACCAAGAGGAACAAGAGCTGCATTATCAGCCCTGGTATCAAAAATGGCTGTGGCCATAATTGAGTTTTGTGTGTATACTGGCATTGTTCAAAAACTGCACTCAGGCCAGGCTCTCCTTGATTAAGAGCAGCCAGATGGACACCATAAAACAGCTGGAAAACTCCAGGCCAATCTCCATGCTTGGGCTGATTCAAACAGCTCCATTTAATGTCACAAATGGGGTTTGTACAAACACAGCCCAGAGCAGAATTTGGCCTTTCATGTTTGTTTAGATTAAGAAATTTGGACAGCAAAAGCCCAGTTATATTCTGGCTAGCAGGCTGGGTATTACAGCACTCGAACTGTGGGAAGCCCAGACAGATGGTTACATGAATCACAGCAAGGCAGGTCTGATTATCTTGATATTTTCCATGAGATAAAGTGGAGGGATGTGGTGCCATATGGTGGAATATGGCTGAGGGACCCTCAGCAGCTGGGCAGGATGTGAGCATTTTCCAAGGCAAGTGGCAGAGTGCAACACCCGGTCCTATGATGAGGGGGATGGATGAGGAAGGGGAGGCTTTCTGGGACAGCCAGAGATGCTGAGCCACTGGAGCAGCATCATCTGGATGGGAGGATGGGAGAATAAAATGGGACAGGTTGGCCACGTCCCCCAGGGCAAAAGCACCACATGATGCAGGGAAATGGAGGGAGAGGAAGGTAATTGTGTGAGGACGAAGAAAGAAGGAGGGAAGAAGTTTTGCATGGAGGAGGAGGGAAGCCAGCAGGTGCCGTGGGGCTGAGTGTCTACAGGAAGGGCAAAGGGAGCAGGACAGTGGTACAGTGATGGGGAACACGTCTGCTCTTTGTTTGCAAATGCTATTGTTTTGATGGACCTCACAGTTATTTCTAACAGGCTACCCTGGAATAGAAACATGGTTTGCCATCCATCATATCCTGAGAGCTGCAGAAAAGGGGAAATTGCATAAAAGGGGTGGATTTCAACAGACATCTAAGAGCTGTTTTAAAAACTGGACTGGGGTTGCTAGTCTGAGGCTTTCCACTTTGCATGTAGCAAATCTATTTGCTCAATATCACACTTAAAAAAACCAACACAAAAGCTACCTAAAAGCAAGGAAATTTACTCCTCTAAGATAATCAAAGGATACACTGAGTTTGTTCTTTTGAACCCAAACAAGAGCTCTCCAGCAGACAGTGCCCAGAGTGAGAGATGCACCAGGACAGCAGGCAGCAATCACGTGGAGAGCATCAAAAAGATGTGATAGTGCCACATGGTTAGCCTTGCCCTCACATCCAGAGCACAGCACTGAAAACCACTTTCAGCAGTTAAAAATTACCTTAGCAGCAACTCCTTAGTTAACCAAGGAAGCAAGGAGCTGGTCTCCAGAGCCTGGGCACCCAAGAGGGGTGGCAGGGGCATGCAGTGCAGAGATGTGCAGTGCTGCATCTCAGTACTTGGCAGAGAGGATAGCTTGGGGTTTTTTTTACAGGGACTGGCAGACAAATCTCACATGCTCAAATTGGGGAAGTGGTGTAGATGTTGTTTGGGTCTGGTCAGGGAAATGAGGAATGAGATTCTTTTGTTAGGGTTCTGCAGTTTACTGGCTGAAGCCTATGGCTCACCATATATTTAGCAGACCTCAGAAATAAGGTTCAATACATCAGTGAGCAAGTGGAAAAGTACCAGGTAGAAAGCATGTGAGGGCTGTGTGGGACATACCATGTGGACTGGCTGGACTGTAAAGCAGGTGCACTGAACCTTATACCCCATGGTGCTGGAACTGGCTGGGCACATGGACCCCATGGGATGGAGCATGTGAGCCCTGATGATGCTGTGTTGATGTCCCTCCACCTCCAGGCCCTGCACCGCCTGGAGCCAGCCTAGCCCAGCAGGATAAACTGGAAAGGCAGCATTGGAAACCACTTTCAGGGGAAAAGTATCTATAACTTCAGCTGTAAGGAAACAGCACAGTAGATGACCCTAGCTGGAAGTAAATGAGGCCAACAGTTTCAAACCAGGTGCCTAACACAAACTCATGCAATCCAGCATGCAGGTATCTGCTCTGATTTATTATCACTAACTGATACCCAGCAGCACAATTCCAGAATGAAACAATAATTCCCACCTTTTTTATAACCAGAGGCATTTCTAAAGGCTGCTGGGACTAAACATGCAGACAGTGCAGTGACAACTTTCAGTGTTTTCAGAATGGAGTTTCACACTGCTGTTTCATTCTAAAAATAGGAGAGGACTGCATGTTATTGCTGTAAAGTCCTTACCCCATAAAAGAACCGATTGCCTCCCACATGCTGAGGGAATAGCAAATGTCTGGGGTTTTTTGCCATTAGAAGATCAAATGGACAGATTGCACAACAGAGGAACCGGGCCTTTGCATGGAGAAGTAGCTGTGTGCCTTTTGAGTCAGCAGACAACTAGTCAAGAAAGACGAGGTACATTTGTAGGGACATAAAAGTGTCAGCACTTGGCTAACCTCTTACCAGAGCTAGTTAAGAAGAGAGGCCTAAGGGAATGGAAGTGGTGAGGATCAACCTCGTTATGCGCCTGAGGTGCAGCTCATGTCACAGCACACAGTGCGAAAGGCAGGAATGATTAACCAGGGTTGTCAAAAAAGCAGGATTTAGGACGACAAAAGGGAACTGATACCAGATTTAGTGTCTGAGGCACTTCATTGAATGACTGGCAATTTGTTAGTGAGATCAACGTATGATTTCTTATAGAGAAACTGTTCATCTTTGCTTGACACACCAACGTGGGGACGGATGTTAGCAGATACAAGTGGGACTGAAATGGTTTCTTGGAAAGTGTTGTGGACTTGCTGCTTCACTGGAATTGCTGTGATTGTAGTACAGCACCATGCATGCTGTGAACAAACAGTAATTACCCAGTTTGAAAGCAGAGGTCACTGTCATTACTGCCAGGGATCCTTTCTGGCCACAAATGATGCAGTAAATAATAGTATCCATTTGTCCCCTGAGTCCGGCTTGCAAATATCAGCTTCTGAGGTCTGGTTATTAAGGTGCTCACTCTTACCTAGGGACTGTAGTAGCCATTTCCTAGTTGAGCTGCTCCACTGCTCGTGCAAAATTATGTGCTGGACTTACCTCAAACCTGTGGAGAGAAAGCTGTGTGGGTTTATGAAGGTCACACTATTTGGGTTTTATGACTGCAGGCATCTCTTATCTCTACTCTCTCCCTGTCTGGAAGTGCAGACCACCTGTTTGGCTCCTGCTGCAGCTGCCCGTGGTGTGGTGAGCAGGAGGAACGTATGAGGATTTGCTGGGAGAGTGGGTAGGGAGCTTGCATACCATGGCTGCACTGCCTCACAGGCTGCCAGAGCCCTCAGCCGAAAACTGCAGGAGGAAGCCAGAGCAGGCGGTGGGCAGGAAAGTAATGAAACAGTCTGTGCACAGGAATGTGTGTACAAGTGAGGGGCTGAGGGAGGTGCAGAGACAGAAATCCATACAAGCAAATTCTCTAGGACATGCAGAAGAATTATAGTACCTTTGATTTACCCTAAAGGAGATTTTCCTGTTATGTCATGGGAAAGAGATGACTGATTTATGGTGATCAAGGTAAAAATTTATTGATCTGCCACTTAGATGCAGAAATGATGCAGAAAGCCTGAGTTGGTATAGTGTGATGTAGACTTCTGAGACATGGAGAGAGGCAAGATGAGAAATGCATGAACACACCTTGCTAAGGAGCCATCACAGCTAGAAAGGACAAGGGAAGTGGTCCTGAGGGCACACTCAATCCATGTTGCTGACAAAGATGTTGAACAGGCTTGGTACCAACACCGACCCGTGAGGGACAACACTCGTCACTGGTCTCCACGTGGACATTGAGCCATTGACCTGTCCTTGCCCACAAGACAACTGATGTAAAATACTGGGTTAGCATAGACCTGTCTGTAGCGAAAATCATATAGTGAGGAAAAGAAATTAACTGTTCCTATCCCAATGTTTGGAGTGAGCACCGCTGCAGTGCTCTTCAGTGCAGCTCGTGCCTCTCCTTGTCAAGTGGATGCCACAAACTCTAAATCAACATTATCTTTGACATCTTGGCCTTTATAGCACTAGATCAGAAGATTTGTATCTTGCGCAATGTAAACCATTACAGCTTGTCTCTGCTAGGAAGAAGTTACAAGTGGAATTTGATGTCATTAAAACAATTTCTTTCTCCTTAAATCAAACTCTCTTCATTATGGTGATTTAATTCAACCTATCTCCTGTCCTTACCACCAGCTGTTCAGAGATGCCTACTCAGCTTTCAGCTAGTAAAATTAATCTCTCTAGCAAGTCCCACCAGTGTTTTCATGTTATCAAGGCAAAAATAGAGACTCTATTTGAAGAAATTCAACTTCAGACATATCAGAAATACAAGCCACCCCCTTCCAACAAACCAGCTCATTTTTACATTACATACTGAATATACATCTCTAATCTCCTCAATCAAACACGTTTGCAAGATTTCAAGGGCAAAACGTGTATACATAGATACACCCCCTCAGGCTCATAGAGACGTGAAATGATAATGCATTTAGATGTCCCTGTCTGTTCTCTATTATGTATATATGAGTTTATTTTCAAACCTGCTCTCCTTGCAGTCAGCAGTAAACTATGCAGAAGTAGCTGAGTACACCCAAAGTGATAAAAAATTCTGCAGAGGGTAAGTTCTTGATTGGAGATAACATATTGAAATCTCAGAAACCTCCATGCTTGTACACTCCATGCTTATACACTCTGCATTTTCAGAAATTTATATATATACCTAAAAAAGGATCAGAGGGCTTACAAAGGTTAAAGTTGATATATAACTGACAAATCTGGACTAGTCTTTTCCAATTTGCCAACATCCAAATGTTTCCTCATTGCCACCCTTTTTCTCCTTGCTGGGAATCTGTGACAATAAGTTTTAAAAACTGAAGTGAATAGAAAAGCTGAAATAAACCGGTAAAATCTTTCCCCCTCCCCAAGCACTGTGTTTTCAAATCAGCCAAGACTTGGTTTCCTGATTAAAAGCTATGGCTCTCAGCTAAATTGTGGTAAGCCATGTTGTAGTGGTAAACCACAACTCTGCATATTGAAAGTTCTTGAAACTATTACTGCGTTGGCATTGCTCGTGCATTTTACAAGTATTAGATCTGCGATGCAAGTTATGAGAGAAATCTTTTTTGGTTTGCAAAAGTAATAAACATCTGGGGGAACAGATGACCTTCTCACTGAGAATTACGGATAAAATAAACAAACAGCCTAAGCCACATGGAAAAATAAGAGTTTCCTTGCATATGTGCTCTGCATTACATAGGACGTGTAAATGCACAAGAAATGACTAGTCAGGTATGAAACAAATGTGTGTCTCCCTCCCTCCACATTAATATAACATTAAGATTGAAAATATAATAATGAAACATCAAAAAGGCAGTGGAATTATGTGCAATAAGCCACATGTGTTTCTAAATAAAAGATCTTGCCAGACAGTCTTGATTATATTTTATGATGGAGTTTTACCATTACTGGACAAAGCCAGTGACGTAAAGGAAATATTCTGGGATTTTAGCAAAGCAAATGATAGGGTGTCTCACACCAAAGAATAATAATCAAAACTGGCCTGGAAATGAACATTGTCATATAGATTGAAAACTGGCTGGAGAGCTACAAACACAGTGCCATGAAGGATAACAAAACATCTAGTAGAGAAGCCTCATGAGGGTGACTGGCTGTTGATTTATTCAGTAAAACTGGGTCTAACAGTCAAGACTGGGGGAGCCAACCTGCAGACTGGGGCAATATATTGCCCAGAATGAAGAATCTGGCCTGCAGCCTCCTTTCTGCTGACAGCTATCTTCAGTCTTCCAGGAACAAGCAGGACATGAGCACCACTGAGAACAAATCACTAATGCTAGCAGCTACTCAGAAAGATGAAAAAACAGTAAATTGGGGTGAAACAAGGGAAAATACATTTTTTATAAGCCTGGGAAAATATTCGTTGCTCCAGGTAACTGTATGAACAAAGAGGAAGAGGTGATTACATGGAAAGAAAAGTTTAACTTTGAAATCAAGGAAAAGCATATTTCTTGGAGGCTTTTGGATACTGCCATCCCTGTCATCCCTCATGCATGGCAGCTAAAGACACCAGTGACTTTATATTAGCCACAATTATTCTACTGAGCTGCACTTCATTTTTAATTTTATATTTATCACTATTTTCTAGAGTACTGTGAGAATATGAGCTTTTACTCCAATAACTCTTCGGTACCACTCACAAATTGATATTGCAACTTTACTGGTCAATATGAAAATGCGCACTATGGCTGACATAATGCTACAATCTGTGACCTGTAAATTTACAATGCAGACCTGAGCGGCATTTGAGACAAAAAAGGTCCTGGTTGGGATCATTCCCTCTTGACAACAGCAACAACTAGTAGACAAAATGATGCCCACTCCACATCGATCAATATATAGGCCAGAAAGAAAACCAGTTTTATAATGTAAATGGTTCCACAATGTCATTTAGGTATTAATTAAGCATCAGGTTACTATTATTCCCTAACACAGTATTTATTTTATGGTCATACTTTATAGTATTCAAAGCCCTAAGTAAAAGGAGCTTTCAGTAATCAGCCCGCTCGTACTGCTAGACTTTTTATGTGACTCTTTAGAAGAGTAAATCATTGTTATTCCCATTGCCATGCACATAACTCACTAGCTGACACTCATATGCCTGTTACCCATCGATCCATATAGACCAATTAAACAATAAAGCAACCAGAGCCACAGGCTGGCAAGTGAAGCTTACTTTAGTACCTGCAGTCTCTTAAGACACAGAGCTTAAATGAATACCTTTTTGGGTTGCCTTAGGCAGCAGATGAAGGTATAGATGGAAATACTTCTCCCCCTTGCTGAGTGCTGTTTGGTCTGTAGTGAGCAGCCACCAAAATACAGGGTGGCCACCCAAAATTAAAGAGGATGGACACGGGAGATAGGATGGGGCATGCTGGTATTATAGGATGTCCAGGGGTGGCTGGAGGGGTAAGACACCACCAGCAGCTCTTAGAGGGTTTGAAATGGGGGAGAGACAGGCATGGGCTGCAATATTCTGGCTTATCTTCGTTATTCAGCAGGTTAATGAGTCTGTAAGTGACCTTGGTCTACTGGATGGTGTGAGGAACTGGGGTTTAAGGCATAGGGGTTTATGTGACAGCTTAAAGAGCTGACATTAATCCTTCAGGTAAAGATTTAGGAGGCACAGGCACAGCGTCTATGTCCTGTGAACCACCACATCACCTAGCAAAGCACCTCCAAATTCCCCTGTGAAGGCCTGCAAGGCTGCAGCACAGCTTTCCATCTGCGCTTTGGCTTCCTCACACCCACCCAATGCTGGAAAGGGATCTTAAATGAAAGGCATCTTTCATGTGAAGTAAGGATCCTTTCACATTGCTGGAGTGGTCTAAAGGGCCTGGCAGCAGATGGGAAGCAGCTCGGCTGCTGCGTTTTGGGACCTGTGCAGTGGAGCAGCCAGGGCTCTGGAATTTGCAATGTAAACTATTCATGAAATGAGATGAGGGATTTTTATCATCCTGCCAATAGAAACTTCTGAACTAAAGAGAGTGGGAAATCTCTTGCACTGATGTAATTCAGAGGGTTTCCACTGAGAGCACTGGAGGTATACAACCATAGATCAACCTCCTTTCTGGCTCCTTTCTGGTTCTTTTCTGGTTCTGGCTTCTTTCTTGTCCCTTTCTTTCCTTCTTTCTGATTCCTTATCAAACATAGTGCTACCCTAGAGTCCTCATTAACATTGGATTATAAATTCCTGCTAAAGAAATACAGCATCTGGCATATGAATGCAGAGGTGAAGGTTTCCTGGACCATTTTTAATGGGTTTGCATTCAGGTGGAGGAGAAGGAAAGTTAAGCTAGGACTGGGCTGCTGACGATTTTGTGTGTGAAGTAACCTTTCTCTGGCAGCTTTTTACTTTTCCTCATCGATCCAGTCAAGTAACTGTAAAATTATGGCATCCAAATAACATTGCAAATCATTAAATAAAACACAAGGCCAGGATATGTTGTAGAATAAGTGGATAATGTAACATCAGTGTCAACTCAACCTTTTGAAACCAGCAGAACTGTTCCAAGGACATAAAAATATGTGCCATTATGTCATTACTGCAAAGCACCAAAAATCCTGCAAAAAACTAGACTGTACATTTATACACATTTTAATTTCAGTTCACTGAAATGGATTTGTTGCTGCCTTGGTTACCGAGATTGGCCTGGTAAGCACATGACTTGGCCCAAACCCATAATTCACTCATTTTTCTTGACAGGCCTCTCTGGATCAACAGTTTCCACTGACCTGTAAGTCTTCGAGCCAACAGCAAATCTCTTTAGTGCAGAATTAAGCTGTGAACCTTGAACAGCAACAGAATCAACATGATAGTCCTGTGATTACTGTTTCAGGTTTCTTTTTAATAAATGCCAGTGCTCTTCCTGACACTAATTTTAGCCTGGTTTTTGTTTTTTCGGGTTTTTTCTGGGACAAGTACACATCCCCACAGCCAACTATGTTTTGAGAACTGCAAATACGTAAAATGTGAATGTGAAGCTAGTAGGCTTGCATGTTGTGCCAAGAAGATGGACCCGGGGCATCAAACAGTGATTATCTATGCTACATGCTTTATTTCTCCTCAGGCCTGCCACTAGCTTATATCTCAATTACATTAAAATAATCATAAGGTGTTCTTGTATTCAAGTTGTGTCAAACTACTGTAATGTGTGGCAATGTTATATTGCTGATTCTATACTTCATGGTGACCAGCTGTCTGACCCCATGCCTGCGAGTCCTCCTGAGGGAAAGCCCCCTTGGAAACTACATCATCTTAAGTGCAATATTTAAAAGCATCTGGGAAAAAAAATGCCATGTTCCTTTAAGAAAAAATCATGACTTTCAGTGAAGTCATTTGAACATGCCTTACATTAATTAGGGTTTTTTTTCCACACTCTACCCTTGTAACAGTTATAATTAATGTGTGCACAATATTCATGTTGCTATATTTAGGTTGAAGGAAGATCCAGTTGTTCCTTTGCTAGGGTGATGCTGTTCCCTGCTCACCAGGGGAGTAGGCAAATCAGCATGGAGGTGTCCTGTCCTCCCTGTCCAGGTCTCCAACCCGCTGTGTGATCTATGGTAGCAACCCAGCAAAGCCCATGATGCCCCTGCTGCCTCCACATCCCCTCTTGCTGCATATGGCATTTCTGACTTGGCAGCACCATGGCTGCCAGCTGCGTGGTGTCAGCTCCATGCCTTTTCTGCCCCTGCCCCTCCTACCTACCCCTTCAAGTCCTCTCCTGCTGCCTCTCTGCCCAAAATCCTGTGCATTCACAGCAAAGAACTGTTTCACTCTTCCAGCATCCTGAAGGATTTTTTTTTCCAATACAGGTTAACCACTTTTTTTTTTCTGAGTATTTTTCCCTACTTTGTCATCTAAAAAAGTTTAATTTTTAACAGTTTACAGAACAGTTTTTGTTTTGAAGGGTCTGGGAGTTTTGGCAGGGGCATTGGAACTAGGTGATATTTAAGGTCCCTTGCAACCTAAACTGTTCTATGATTACAGTAACAAACCCTTTTTTTCTCAAGCTTGAATCCTAAAATAATTCAAGCCCACAATTATCCTACAGCTTAGGTTTCCATGCAAATGCATGCTCTTCAGTAGTGATCACCTTTCTGTTAATTTAAAAGCAATAACCATCTAGCTTTGCTGGATAACTAGGGCCCATATCCTGCTGATTCAGGAGAAATGGTGGGTCAGTTTTCATACTACGAAACAAGTGTGATAGGAATATCTGATGGAATCTTACCTAAACTTAAAGTATCCAAATACTTTAATAGCTTTATGTGTATTTTCTGGCTTCAACAGTTATAATGACACTTAGAAAATGTGGAACTAATGTATCTTTCCTTGCTAAATGGCTTTCTGCATCACAGGAAATAACAAATGTTTTTGTAAGGATGGAACGCCAACTTCCCCGTAACCCTCCCCATGGCTACACCTTTCTTCAGTTAATGAAAAAGCAGAGAAACGTTTGGTTTGGAGATGGAGTGTGAACGGAAGAGAAACATGTGCATGACGTCCTTACAAACAAAACATATCCTGCTTTGGAAATGATGATTTAGAAAGGAAATGTACCAAATGGAAACAATTCAGAGAACAGGACTGGTTGGAGGACCAGGAATCATCAACTGCAAGGAAAAGCTGAAGGATTTGGTATTGTTTAGTCTAGAAAAGAGGATTGTGGGGACATAGTGTCCAGATATGTAGAAGGTAGGAAAGAATAAACTCTTCATATCCCTTGGGCTTAGGACAAGTCGTCGTAGGCTTAACTGACGAGGAGGCAGTTTCAGTCAGGCACCAGGAGAAATAGTTCCCAGTTGTGGGGACGATGCAGAGACAGGCTCACCAGGGAGGCCGCACATCCCACTCATTTCTAAGTTATCCAGGAGACCTTTAGGAAAGACCTTGGTAAAGCTGCTTGATGATGAGGTTAGGTGATCTTCTGAGGTCCTTCCTAAATCTGCTTGTTACAATTACTGTGTTGGAGTCAGGAACAGCTTGAATACATTCTGTAAACATCGTTTTTCTCCTTAACGCATTAGGATGCTGGAAGTAGCACTTGAGAGGTGGAGGGGCTGCAATGGGACCCTACAGGGGCCTCAGGCACTCCTCTGCCCCGATCCTGCTGGCCACCCCTTTCTGACATTAAATCCTCTGCATTGCAGCAAAAGCCAAACTCCATTTGGAGGCTGACAATCCTCATTATCCACATCTGCCAGAAGATCCAGGAATTTCAGTCCTTGTTGTACTGGGTTTGTGTGGCAAGATTTTGATAGTGGGGGGCTACAGGGATGGCTTCTGTGAGAGGCTGCCAGAAGCTTCTCCCATGTCCAACAGAGCCAATGCCAGCCGGCTCCAAGAAAGACCCACCGCTAACCACCGCTGAGCCCATCAGTGACAGTGGTAGCGCCTCTGTATAACGTAGATAAGAAGGGGAAATAGTTACTGCACAAGAGCAGCTGGAGAGAGAAGTGAGAATATGTGGGAGCATCAGCTCTGCAGACACTCAGGTCAGTGCAGAAGGAGAGAGGAGGTGCTGCAGGCACCGGAGCAGAGATTCCCCTGCAGCCCACGGTGCAGCCCATGGTAAGGCAGGCTGTGCCCCTGCAGCACATGGAGGTCCACCGTGGAGGAAGGATCATCAGAGACAAGGGGTGACGAAAATGACCACAACCCCCATTCCTCATCCCTCTGTTTTGCTGAGGGAAGAGGAGGTAGAGAGTTTGGGAGTAAAGTTAAGCCCAGTTAGAAGTAAGGGGTGGGCGGAAGGTGTTTTAAGATTGGTTTTGTTTCTTATCCTCCTACTCTGGTTTGATTGGCAATAAATCAAACTAATTTTCCCAAATTGAGTCTGTTTTGCCCGTGATGGTAATTGCTGAGTGATCTCTCCTGGTCCTTGGATTGACCCACGAGCCTTTGGATGTATTTTCTCCCCCCTTTCCAGCTGAGGAGGACAGTGACAGAGCAGCTTTGGTGGACACCTGGTGTCCAGCCAGGATCAACCCACCTCACTCATGTAACAGACCATTTAATCTGCAAGCCACTAGTGGTGTGGTTAGAGGCTAAGACAGGCAGGAAAGGCAAATCCTTGCTCATTGGAGTGCGGTGAAGTTTGGGCTCCCTCCTTGGCTTACAGAAGCTGAAGACATGTACATCAGGTTATATTGTGTAATTCAACACTGTGTACAAGAAAAATAGAGCCATTTCCTCTTGGATCCCCAGCCAGCAGGAGGATGTCTAGTTCATTTTTTATTCATCTGAGTCAGTTTTGAAAGCATCCCAGTGTTGCAGTGAAAAATTTTGCAGCATGTTATGAAAGGACAACTAAAAGTCTTGCCCATCATTTTTTAAATGTCTGTCATTCACAGCTTGACAGTCCCACAAGCTGTTAGGGAAATAGAGTTTTCTATGTTGAATGGAAAACAGTAAATCCAGGGAGGGATCAGAGGTACAGTACGATCCATCAGTATGTTAAAAACACAAACTGACAAAAAATACGACCCTCTGGGTTCTTAAACACACTTACAGTAAAAACTGTCTAGGTTGTGATTCAGACAGAGAAAGCAATGCCTGAAATTAATCCAGAGTGAGGATGATAATGTGGTAACTTTTATGGATGAGTGCATGTTACACTCAGAAGGGTCCCCTGTTCAAGGGAGCTTCCTTCATGTTTCCTAAAGAGCCAATGTCAACAATCCACTTTCTACTTGCAATAAATTTAAGTCCCATCAGCCATAAAACAAAGATGCTCTATTCTTAATGCAACCCAATAACTTCCCATTCTAGTTACTATAGGTGTTCCTGCTATGAATGTATAATTCTCACCGGGTACATATATGCCAACCTGACTCATGTTACCTAATTTATCACCCTGTGCCTCAACCCACTGAAATGGGAATTTGGCTGTCTACATGGCCAATACTTTATGGAGCTCCAGGGAACCTGTCAGCAACACCTGGCTATAACACAGAAAATAGTATAGGTTATTTATGACCTGTATGCTGATAACCATGCTTCTCAACCATAATTGCGGGTCAAGCATTTGAAAACTCGTCCTCATCAAATTTTAGGTGATAGATGTCTTTTCTCAAGACTGTGTTGATGAATAAAAACTAACCCCAGCACTAAGCATCACTGTGACTGCTGTGGACTGTGGGTTTTCCAGGAGGTGGTTACAGTATGACTCAAGAAAGCTCAACCTTGTACTGAAGAGACGTGACCTGCACATATCTGAACACTTACTAGATGTTTCCTAAAGTCAACCTCCCTTGTCTTAAGGGCACCTGCATTTAGTATTCAGGATTACGCTGCAGATTCGGTTCTGTGTATTTCCATCACTACTCACCTAGCTGAAAGCAAAGTTAAACGGCTTTCAGGCACCAGTGCTCAGATTTAGTTCAGAAATGTTGCTCTCAAAGGAGAAGAGATTAGGCCTTATCTTAAATGAAATGCTATCCTTTCATGTCTAATACTTAGCTCCTACGTGAGGTCCCTCATGGATGAATATCCAGTTACTGACTTTTAACTTTGCCTCGCAATTTGCAATTGAAAGATTGATCTCTGGACAATGACTAAGAAAATCTTCAGTGCGGAGAAACCAAAAATAAACAGCCTTAGAAGCATATTAATGTGAACAAAAGAAATAATGCATAAAAATCGGAAGGAAGGTATAGGAAAAACAGGAAAAATGTGAATGGTCAGAAAATTTGAATGTCACTTGCTTATGGGTGGTGATGATAGCAGGCCATATGCATGTTGAGGTGCTTATGCTAGCCATATTTGCTCACAAGCAGCATAGTGGTTTAACCACATTGATTATAAAATCAAGCTTAATTAAATCAGAGCAATGTTTGCATGCAGGAAGCATGCAGTCCTTCAAAGGCAAACTTCCCTTTGATGCGCTGGACTGAATTTCACACAGTATATGTAATAAGGCTGAAAGGAATATTAAGAATTGGTTAGGATCATCGGTAGGTTCCTCTGTAAGGCTGGGTCATGAAAGTCTTCCCTCACATCTGGTCAGCAGGTATAGATGTGGGAGCATTGCTCTAGCTGGCCATAGTGGTAAATAGCATGTGGAGCATCAAGCGGTCAGACCATCCCGGTAATGGTACTGTCCCCACTTCTACAGCAGAGTTGTCAGCTGCAATCCCCATTCGATGTGCACACTTGTCCCTGCTGCTGGGAACATGCTGCATGCTGCAGACTCAGACTCCACATTCACATGGGGCCACCCTGCATTTCTGGGATAGAGAGAGTGGGTAGATCTTTGTTTCTTTGATGAGCTTTGGCAGAACTACCCAAGTGAGGCCTTTCTGAGTGCTTACAGAGTATCTGAACCAACCCATGTGGCACAGAAAGCCTTGCAAACTTTATAGCATGGGAAGAGACAGAATGGGGTATTTCCTGTTAATGTGAAACTACCTGCACAAAGCACAAATAACTGTTATGGCCTGAATCCCAGGACATTGATGAATTCCACCTAGCAACTACTCACACAGTGTTTAACAATTTTATTAGCAAGCTGCTATCAAAACAGAAGGGCAGGGCTTGGTACCTGGGCTTTCTTCTGCCCAGACTCTCTGGGAGCACAGAGCATGGAGGATGCTCTCAGTTTACCACAACCTTTCTGGCAAGAAGCAGCAGCAAATACTGTGAATATGATCAATGAAGGATTCTCACTGCAGGGTAAAAACCTGCTGTTAGAGCTCCAGTACAGAGTTCCAGCACCCATTCCATCCACCCTGTTCTCGTTCTCCAACCCTTCCTTTCAGCTCAGCTTTTCTCCATCTGAGTAGTGCCAGCCTGTCCAGGATATAGCCCTATTTTTAGCGGCTCACAATATATGAGCAGCATGAGATTCTAGATACTGGGGTATTAAACCAGAAAGTCGTTGCATCAGATCTCATTGAAATACAACTGCCTCTGGAGTTTCCAACTTGGATCTACTACACGGCTTTAATTGCATGAGGCACTTGCAAGGTTCATAAAATTAGTGTTGAGGCAAATGTACCCTTTTGGGGCAGATTTGGTAGAATCACATTTATTCAGTGCAAGTTAAGTACAGCTCACTCATTTCTAGCCTCACATAGTTCTCATATATGATGATTTTCTTGGAAGGGAATGTCTGCAAGTGCTAATGTGTTTGAAAATCTCATAAAAACTGGAGGTTGCTGCAGCCTGCACATCTAGCATTTGCTAACAGTTCACTGTGGGTTTCCCTAATGTGGCAGATTTACAGGGGTCACATTTCCATCTGAATGGGTTTGCCCATGAATAATTCTCCTGTCTTGTGCACAAACGCGATTTTCCTACAACACCCATATATTTCTGTGTCCCAATCCCCACTCTGTCTCCCCAGTATTTTTCTTCACACAACACTGTGGCCAAGGCAACAGAAAGAAAATCTTGCTATGAACATGCATGCTATTTTCTGAGCCTTGTACATCTTTTCTTAGGACAGGGCTTATGCAGGATTTTAGCTGTTGGTGATGATAGTTGGCGCAGTTTAAGGATGGTTTGCTGCAATTGTATTACCTTGGTTTTTCACTGTTCAGGCCGGTGTGGGTCAGAAGTACCCAGGCTGATGTCAAAACTCAGACAGCATTGGTGTTATGAGAGGAAGCACACAGCAGGCGCCCTGTGATTGGCCGATGTCAGATGGGTGGCAGGGACCAGGGTGGTTTGAGCAGCAGCAGCAACCCCATCCCTGTGGCTGACTCTGCACCAGCCCATGTGGGAGTTTCTGCATCCCTGGACTAGCAGTGAGCGAAAGCTGGTGGTTTTCCCATTGTGAATCCCTGCACAGCAGCAGGTAACAGCCAGGCAGAGCCAGCACAGGGAATGCTGCACAGGCTGCAATCACATCCTGTCACCAGCCTCCATTACACCACCAATTTTCAAGGGTCTCTCAGAATTCAAATTAAAATCAACAAACAAAGACCTGATTTGCCAGAAACTGTCAGTTAAGCTCTGAACAGTGCTTCGGGAAAGTCAATTTTTCCCACTTCCCATTTTTGGCAGTTTTTAGTGGATATGTTTCTTTATTTTCACCCTTTGAGGTTAATCACCCATATGGCATGGGACCTGCTTGCTGCCAGCAGCACACCAGAGGTCTTTTTACAGGCAGGGTGCTCCAGGCTGCCTCTGCATTGCATGTGCTCCCTCCACACCTCTGTCCATACTGCAGCAAAGGGACTTAGGCTTGCAAAACCCTGCTCCCTCCGAGTCACTCCTGCCAAGTCACTTCTCCGGTGCTAAACTTCCCATCCATGTTTCTGGCAGAGCAGATTAAGGAAAGGCATGGGAAAACACCAGTGAAGTACTGCAGCTACCAAAACCTTCATGGCTGTATGTTTGCATACACAAATATGTGTCCTACATGGAAAAGCCATCTTCTTCAATCTTGCTTCACAAATGCTAGATTTTAATCTATTTATCTCAGTGAGTAGGTGAAAGAGTCAGTATTCAGTGAAGAGTGAAGGAAATGTGCTCGTGGTAGTAGATAAAAGAACACCTCTAAGCACATGCGAGCATTTTGGAAAGCTTATGTAATGTTTCCTTTGCAAAATAAACATACACTTACAGCCCCGTTTCCAAAATGTCACCAGGAATATCATCCCTTGCAAATGTTTCTGGGGAGGAGGTTGCCAAATTAAGATACATATATATATA
>NW_009922579.1:0-1013 GCF_000696875.1 Nestor notabilis
GAGCAGGAGGATGGGTGACAGCGTCCCCTCCTGCTCCTGGGCTTCCCTGCAAAGAGATGCGTCCTATTACATGGATGGAGAGGGGCCTTGGCCCAGGGCCTGTAGGGACAAGGTGAGAGGAAATGGCTTTAACCTGCCGGAGGGGTTGAGTCACTGGCAGAGGTTGCCCAGAGGAGCTATGGCTGCCCAAAAGGAAAAAACCCTGAGTTGGAGCTATTCTCTCTGAGCAGAATGAGGAAATTGTGCACAAACCCTTCATCTCTGTTCCAGTTTTCTCCCCGTACAAGCACAAAGGACAGCCGAGGTTTTGCTCTGGTGTCTCTGGTGCGAGCACAGGGCTGGGGCTGTGAGTTCCACAGCTGTGAGCCTGCCCCAGGGAGGAAAAGGAGGGTCCCTGGCCCTGGCCAGCATAGCCCCACACTGTCCCAGCACAGGCTGTCCCTTCCAACCCAAACCAGTCTGTGATTCTGGGATTCTGTCCATATCCCAGTCTGTTCCTGTTCCTGTCCTATTCCTGTTCCTATCCTATTCCTATTTCTGTCCTATTTCTTTCCTATTCCTATTCTTGTCCTACCCTTACCCCTACTCCTACTCCTACCCCTATCCTATCCTATCCTATCCTATCCTATCCTATCCTATCCTATCCTATCCTATCCTATCCCATCCTATCCTATCCCCTCCTCTATCCCTATCCCTATCCCTATTCCTCCTTCTCTTCCTACTCCAGCATTGCTCCCTGCCCGCTGGCTGTGTCCCGAGGTCATGGCTGTGCCCATGCGGATGTCACCAAGCCCCCGGGCTCTGGGGGCTCAGCAGCCCCGGATCCCACGCACCGATGAGGCTTCTTTTCTGGCTGCGGCCCCGCGGTGTCCTCGGGCTCGTCCTGCAGGAAGCAGCAGTGCCCCAGCTCCAGCACCTGCAGCCCGTGGAAGCTCCTCAGGCTGAAGGAAAGGACGACTTGGTCGAAGCGGTTGAGGTTGAGCCCGCGCAGGCACAGCCCCGTGAAGGGGCGC
>NW_009922579.1:1076-1409 GCF_000696875.1 Nestor notabilis
GTTTTTTTGTGGTTGTCCGAAAGCCACTCCAGCAAATCCTGCATAACCCTGGCTGAGATTTTACACCCCGTCTCCTGCTCCAGCTCCCTCCTGCGATCCTCATTTAAGAGTCCAAAGAGGAACCGCACGGTCAGGATGAAGTAATTCCTGGAGCTGCCGTAGCTCTCCAGCAGCTCCTTCACATCCCTGCTGGGACCCATGGGGGGCTCCTGCGCCTCCCCTTCATCTTCCAGCAGGTAGAAGAGTGCCGCAAAAAACTCCTGGAAGCTGAGGTGGATGAAGCTATAGGAGCTGACGCAGGATATGTCCTTCTGGAAGAGGTGCTCATTGAGG
>NW_009922580.1:0-26937 GCF_000696875.1 Nestor notabilis
CTTAAAGGTCTTTTCCAACCTGATTGATTCTTCCAGTCCATGGAAGCTGAAGGATTGCTGGGACACAGACCTTGCTGATGCTGGGGTGCTGCAGCCTTGTGGTCACAACCATAATAAACAGTGCTGTGCCCCCACTCTGAGATGATATTTGCTCCCTGCTGCTATTAACAGGCAGCCAGTGGCGAGTCAGAGCCTTATTTCTACATCACAGGGCCCTGGAGAGCAGCAGGGCAGGTCTCATTGCTGCCACTGATTCCCAGGAGTGCCAGTTTTATGCCAAGCCCTCTGCTCTGCCTCTCTGGCTTCAAATTTGATTCTCCACTTCTTCTCCAGGTCCTCCAAGCCCAGCAGCTGCCGTAAACGTGAGAGTGGCCAGAAAGAAACCCCAGAGAAAGACAGCCCCGGGCAGCACTGCAGTGGCCAGCACGGAGATGGGGGGGGGCCCTCCAGTCACAGTGTCGTGTGTCTGCACAAACATGCTCCGTTTAAACACCTCAAAGTGTTAGACCCTGAAGCCTGGATTCTGCGGTGCCTCACACATGAGAAGTTTGCTGGAGCAGGTATCCCACTGAAGCCTGCTGCCAGTCAGGCTCAGATTTGCACATTGCATAATAAGATTAATTAGATATGGTGATTGCAATTCATTTGCCTCCTGCCCCAGCTTCTAAGCTCTCTCCTCCTTAACTCAGTTAAGACTACCCATGTGAAACCATACTTGAAAGTCCCTGCAGGACCAGGAATCCTGAGCAACCCAGGTACCAGCTAAAAACCCTGAGCATAATGTTTCTTTAATCTGTTCCACAGGAATCTTGCTTTCCCAAGCATTTTATTAACACCTAAGGCATGCTTTCTTTTGAGACATTTGGGAGGCATTGCGTCCAAGTATAAAGCTGTTGGAAACCTGGGGCTCTCAGCCAGCTCAGAGGAAGATGCTGCTGCTGCGGCCAGTCTGCAGAGGATTCACAATTGGATTTGACAATATATACCTTCAATATTTCTACTTGTTCTCCATCTTTTCCAGCACTCCCACCCCAAAGCACCGATCTCCCATATTCCAGCTCAGCCCCAAACCCTGCTGTTCAGCTCCCACATTTGTTGAAGCCTAATCCGGGGCAGAGACCTGTAAGGGGACACAGACAGCCCAGCTGGAGTGTTTCCGTCTCTCCCTCCATTTCCCAGCCCCTCTGGAATCACAGCCACTACCTTTTCCCTGCGTTATCTTGACGAGGGAGAAAATTCCCATCCATTTATCAATGCTCTTTCCATCCGGAAGAGCTCAGCATGGGCTGGTGTGTTGCTGCCGTGCTGCAGTGCTCTGCGCCCGGCTGATGCTCCCAGTGAGCCCGGGGTACAGCCCTGGTGACTGGAGTCACAAGTTCATGTGATTAAACCCTCCCTCCATCACATTAGAGGGCAGGGAAGCAAAAACCAGGGCTTATTTATAATCTTCCTCAAGTGGAAAGCAGAAGTGACCCATTATTACTGGAGATTTTTCAAGCCACCCAGGAAGAAAAGTGATATTTAGTCGTCGTTAAAGGCTCATAACTGCATAACAATTTCATGCTATGTTAACTTCTAGGTTTTCTTTTGCATATAAATTTTTAAGGAGTAAAATAGAAAAACCCAGGCACTTGACCTTTAATCACAGTTGTTTGTGTGATCAGTCAAGTGTGGGGAAAAGCTAGTTTGTGCTTGAAAGATGCCCTTTAAAACTAGATTGCTCTAATATGACACACAACTCACATGGTGTAATATATGGGATCTCACTTACCAGCCCCTGGGGCACAACAGCCTCCCATTTAGTATTCATGGACAGGATCTTGCTGCTGGTATGTTGGAAGGTATTGACATTGTGAGGCAAATCGATAGATACATCCCCTTGGGAGAGCTCCATTCACCTCCAAAACCCACGGGAAGTGTAAGTATTCATGTCATCGAGGAATCAAACAGGGAAGAGTGTTTCCAGTGTGTATGGAGGGTTTGAGGTTAGAGAGATGTTTCACTAGGAGAAGGGGATGTCATGCTAATGGAGTACAAAGCTTTCCCATTTATCTGAAATATTATTCCAAGCACTAATAAAAGCTTAATATTAGAACAGCCAGAGGGTGTTTTAATTAGGATTTTGAAGTATCATGTTGTTTGGGGGAAAGGATCTCATGAATTTTTCTTCTGCAAGACCGGATGACTAAAAGCCGCTGCTGTGGTGAAGGGAACAGAGACACCTTTTCAACTGAGACTATTGGATTTATTCATGATCAGGCACAGATAATGACAGGGACAGGACTCTGAGCCCAAAGGCAGGCTGTGGCACAGCCGAGCCAGCACCAGGGACATGGCTGGGGGGCAGGACAGAGGGATGCTGTCCCCAGGATGGCAACACACCAGCTACCTCCTCACATACCAACAGCACAACAAGGAGTCAGTTTCTATAAGTGAAGGAAGAGGAATAACTGGGTTGTCTGTTCGCCTCTGTCACATCCAGCACTCGGGCAGCTTCCCTTACCCCAATCCTGAATGTTGCCGTATGAGCCTGGAGACACAAGAGTGGGGAAGCAATATCCAGGATATCCAGGTTCCAGATTGCCAGGGGAACTTCTGCAAGGAGCCAGGGCCAGCACAGCCCAGAAAATGTGTAATTCACTGAGCTGAGCTATTACCTGCTGTAAGTGCAGACAGAAAGATAGTTTTGAAACCACGGTGAAAATAACCCTCCTGGAAAAAAAAGAAATCAATACAAACACCAAGGAAAGAGGATCAGAATCCAAGACCATCAATTCCTGAGATAAAGAGTTGAAAGTCTCAGTGGGAGGACAGCCAGATCTGGCCTGAAAAACAAAACTTGGTTTCTTTTGCTGACAAATGACTTTTTATGCTAAAGGACAAAGGAACCAGGAGGATGTGGGCCTTGGCATGTGGCTTGCAGAAAGAAGGAGCAAGCGGAAACCTCACAGAAGCTTTTGCACCTCTCCTTCCTCTTCCACACATGAAAGGATTTCCTTACAACAGAGAACAAGGGACTTATGTGATTTCATGCTGTTTTGGGCATGGCACAAAAACATGCTCCAGGACAAGTTTTGGTGTTTCTGCCGTGACAAAGCTGGAGGCAGAGCAGAGCAGACAACAGCATTAAGGCATCTGACATTAAGTAAATATCCCACAGAGGAAAGCAGCTCAAATGATCCTCGCTGGGTACCACCAGCGCTTCGTCATCCCACTGCCGCTGGCTGATCCCAGGGCTCAGACACCACTTCCCAGGAGGACCACGCTCCATCGCAGCCAGCGCCGTCCCATCCCCGCACCATCTCCTCACTGCTCACTGGCAGAAAACACAGCGAGAAGGAAAGTTAGTGTAAAGCTCTCCATAAATCTCACAGCCAAAGCTGTGCAGCCCTGCATGTTGGGCTGAGAAAGGGAAATACTCTGTGGATTAACTCCTTTTACCTCCAGAGTTGTTTGTCTGGAAATAAAAGCAACCAGAGCTGTGCATTTGTTTCTAAGGGCTGAATTTCCCTGTCAGATGTGTGCACTTTGCTTCAGGATCTCTGCACTAGAAATATTTTGCAGCAGCTCTTTAGCTTTTAAGGTAATCACATAAAAGATCCTTGCCTACGTAACGGCAGCTAATCTGGGTAAATGCCTTGAAGCATCTTTACAGTTCTTGCTAATGGATTCCCAGGCAGCCCACAGAGGTCCACCCTCCAGAAAATAATGTAAAACATAGTAAGTGTCTCAGTTTTTTAAATGCCTCCCATTCGTCATACGCTGAGAAAACCCAGAGCTCCAGGCAGCACGAGATCATTATACTTATATAAGTAATACTCCATCCTGTCAGCATCAATACGAAACCAGCCTTTCACTGGGGGCAAGGATCCACTCAGCATTAAACCCCAACTCAACCGGAGACAAATTATCACCCGCTATTGATTCGAAGCAGACAGGAGGGATCCAGGCACTGCAATCTGGTGGCCGAATCCGAAGGGCAAAGCCAAGGTGTTTACTGAGTCTGGGAGTTGTGTGGGGAAGGTGGTGTTCTCTTTTCCCCACCTCCAGTCGCACTTTGGGAGCAGCAGGAGGGCTCACGGAGGGTGCTGCCGTGCCATGCATGAGGTGAGTGCAAACCACTGTGCAGAAGCAGGTCTCTTAGTGTCCTGTGCTCTTTCCACCCCTCTGCCTGATCTCCTGGGAGCCAAGGGATCACCCTCTGTGCACAGCAGTGTGGCACCCCCCATCCCCTACTTCTGTCAGGGTCCAGGGCTTGCCATGCATCATCATCTGCAGCCCACCGCAGAACCACACGGACCCGACATGGGTTATGAAGGGCCCCTGGTCCCGGCAATCCCAGGATCCTGCCATCCCAGGCTGCTCCATCCCAAGCTGGGCACAAGTCCTGGTGCTGCCTTCAGCCCCTGCCACACAACCCCTGTAAGGGAAAAAACACCTATTTTAAGAGCTCTCTGATGTCATTATCTCTGTGGAGGAGGAACCAGCAGATGCACAAGTGCGGTCTGGCCACCTAATTCTGCAGATTTATTACATGCATTAATTAGACTCCCTGTGGCATTCCCAGGGGACTCATGCAGCTTGGTGTCCATGGGGATGGAGGTGCATGTCAGAGCTGCAGCCAGTGCCAAGCACTTGAGGCCAGTGAACCCCAGCTCCCTGGGACCCTCCTTTGGTGGGGACAGCCAGGGCAAGCACCCGTGGTGTGCACACACGTGATGGAGGGGTGCACAGCACAGTTATAACTGGGATGGGGGGGGTCTGGCACCTCAGAGACCCCCCCAGCTTCCCCAGGAAGGCAGGTCCTGCCCTGCAGAGATGCTTTGCTGGCGATAGTGAATACAGGGCAGGACACCAGCACCCTGGTCTTTACATAGACCGGCTGCTTCTTCCTCTGATTGAAAGACTGAATTGCAGACCGAGAGCTCAGTCTGAGCCTCCGAGACCTGAGGTCTCTGATAGAAATGATGATGTACCTCAAGTATAATGGTGCAAACAAACATTATCATAATTTTGATGCCAATTACGTGTAATTTGAGCAAAGGAGTTGTCCTAGCTTTGATTTGCTCTCTTTGTATTCCTGGCTGGTTTCATTAAAATCGCTTACAGAGATTTGCAGCAGTTCTGTTTGAAGTGCTGTCATTGGGGGTCTCATTTCCAGTGACACTGGAAATAAGTTTACAGGATGTTTTGCAAAGGGATGGGCAGCGTGTGGCCAGCACTTGTGGCCAGATGCACTGCAGCCAGACTGCTTCTGCTGGTTGCATGGCCACAGAGGTGAGAGGCCAGCCTCGAGAGCCAGGGAAGGATGCTCCAGAGTGGTTATAGCAGAGGCTGGTGCCAAGCTCTCACCGCAGCCTCTGCTTTTCCCAGACCTCCCTCAACTGCTCCAAGAACTCCCACTGCTTCCTCTAATTGTTAAGAGCTTTTTCACATTTAAGTCTTTGCACTGATCACCATTTAAAATCAATTACCAAGATTCCTACCTTGATTGGCCCCTCAATAAACTTCCCTTTACAACGATGACTCTGAAGTTACAGTGGATTTCCTTGGGGCAAACGCTGCTCTGGCTCTTATTCAGGAGGCAATCAAAGATGCAAGTTGCATGACACACTGATGAAGACAGACACTTGGGGACTCGTTCTGTAACTCAATCACCACAAGACACTCACCAATTATCCCTTAGTCACAGGGTGAGGGTGACAGGGAGGTCGTGCAGAGCGAGGCTTTTGCATTTGTCCAGGATAAAAGAGGGTAATATACATTGCAAATGATAACTAGCAATTTACTCCAGCTGGGGCTAATTCCTAGATGCATTTTGCACTCCAGGACTCAGCGCTTGGGCAGACTTTAAATAAGGCACCAGCACCGGGTGTGTCCAGCTCCATTAAAGCTCTGCAGTAATTAGAATGGGGAGCTGGATGGCTCCCTGTGCCTCTGCTCTGCCTGTCACCACGCTGGGGCTGGATGGAGCCCCCCAGAGAGCGACCACCACCACTGACCCCCTGGGATGCCAGCTCCATCCCAGCGATGGAGAGAGGAGCCCTCCCTGCCCGGTGCACCCCAGTCTGTCTCCCAGGCTCAGCACTGGCCACTGGTGGAAGGGGCTTTGGGAGGAAAGGGAAGCAATAAACTCAATCTCAGTGTCCCAAAGTGAGAACGCTGGGGGGGTTCGCAGAAATCCTGCTTAAACAAACAGAAAGGGAGGAAACGCTGGAGAGAGTGTCCAATCTGCATTAGAATTAAGGGAAAGGATAAGAAGTGGCAGAAACAACCTGTTCCCAGCTGCAGCTGCAGTATGTTCCTGCTGTATCTGGAAGGCCACGCGCCATCCGTACCAGGAGCCTTCCCTGGAAATGTGTGAGTGTTTCACTCGGCAAGAGTGGAAACAGCGTCGTTTTGCCTGGATTGCAGATTCTGCTGTAATGAAGCATCAGAGGGAATTTTATCAACCCAGACAGTTACTGCTGCCTCCAGTCTGGTAGAAGAAGTGTGGGGCTGTGCCCTCGGAAGGGTCTCCATGCAGAGACAGCAGGAGCTGGGGGTCACCTTGGTGTGGAGCTGGGTCTCTGCCCTGTGCAGTGGTTTGGGGTCACCGGAGTCACATCTGGCCACACAGAGCGCTCAGTGGCTGCATTTTAGACATTATTCAATCCCAGACTGATTGATTTACCCATAAACCTTCCTAATGAGTCTGATAGTGGAGGAATGGAGAGAAAGCAGCATTATTATCTGTAAACAGCTGCGGCTGACAGCATGTTTAATCACAAGCTGCAGAACAGGAACATCAGCAGAGGACAAGATTAGAGACTTCTCCAATTAGTCATACACCAAAGCCATGTACATGCAGCCTGAGGGGCACTTCACCCACGAGTGAGAGGAGCAAAGAGCAAAGCCAGAGGCTGTCCCAAGGGAGAGACACTTGGGGCCAGGGGCAGGCAGGGCTGGAGCCGTTCCCAGCACCCCGAATGGTGCAGCCTGCAAGTAGGGAGAGCCCCGGCACCGCCGCAGAGCCAAAGCATTGAGTGCCCCGTGCTGCCTTCCAGCTCTGCAAGCTGTCTCCTCCTAACAGGATTTAGCCATCTGAGGTGGATGTGCTAATGGGATAGAGAGGTAAAGAGTTCATTCTACTCGCTTTTCTCCGCTTCCTTCCATTTCTCTGAGCATTTCTCTCTTTTCACCGGCTCACCTCTCCCTGCCTGAGTGCTCCTGGGGTCTGCAGATTAAAAGCATTAATAAGAGCCAGAAATTATTACATGAGTCCTATTTATCACGAAGCAAATGGTATCTAGAGGGCTGCAGCCTCGGGAGCTGTGCCCATTGCTTTACAAGAAATGCTGTTGAGGCTGTGGGACTTTTCCTTCCCCAGCCCCGACATCTGGGTGAGGTGGCTCCGGGAGAGAAGAGAAAGCAGCTACAGGAGTCGCAGCCAGTGGGACCAGAGCAAGAGAGAGCAGTGACAGCACAAGAGACAAGCTGTGGAGGCCACGCAGACCCTGCCCAAGCTGCAGGGAGGCGCTGGCTGTGCCAGGCACCACAAGGCAGCAGGATTCGGCACCGACCGCGGGATAACTGGGGCTGCAGCGTTCCCACTGCCAAGATTCCACCACAGACAACACTTCAGCACGTGCGCTCCCTTCTTGCTAATCCCAATAGCTTGGGTTAAACCAGGAGCTCCTCTGTGGTGAAATCCAGGTGTTTTGATTTGTCTGTGAGAGATCTCATTATCTGCTGCAGCAACAGAGACTCTGACCTTTCATGTCAGGGCCCCTTTGAATTTAGTCTCTGCCCCGCGGTACAGAAGAAGCCACGAAAAATCAATTTCCCTTCCTCCAAGACCCCCTGGTTTTCTAGAACTTTTAAAGGGCAGGGAAATCGTAACTGGAACATCTGCCTTTAAAAAGGGCCTTCATCATGGTGGATTTTGATCAATCAGTTTCCTACACTCCTGTTACTTCCACAGGGGAGAGCGACAGAGCCCTCCCTGCAGCCCCTGTCTGCAGAGGGACAGGAAGAGGAAGGCTTTGGCAAACCTGGAGACTCCAGACCATCAGTGTGAGCATCGTGCTCACAGACGAGCCCAGCGCTGCAGGGGACAAGGCTGCTCACCCAGCCCTGGCCAGGTTCCTCTGCCTGCCAGATGACATGCATAATTCAGGTGAAATAGTCATTGAGGACCATCTGAGCGCTGGTAATAAAGCAGACGTTATGACAATACAGATCAATAAGTGCAGAGAGGATCCTTCACTGAAACATGCTGCAATTGTTCAAACTGCATCTTAATTGTGACAGGAATTGATTTCTCTTTTCTAATATCCCTGACTTTTAATTAAAAGGTAGTTAAGTCGACGATACGTTTCCAGGATCATTTAGAGGCAGGACAACAGCAAGGAGCACGCACTTAAAATGCAGGAATGGTGCCGTGTTAATACACCTCTGCAGCTTGGGGAGTTGCTTGGTGCTGATTCAGAGATGGCCGTGGCTCAGCAGGGCACTGGGGACCTGTGCTGGCTCCCGCAGCCTGTGCTCCCCTCCAGCCTCAGCACCGACACGGGCACATCCCCACTTCTCTCCTGCTCTCCAGAGGCCTCCATTCATCTGCATTTCACACCCTCTTGCACACATGAGTGCCTCTAATAGCTCTGATTACCCTGCAGACTGTAGTGCTTTGCTTTGCCCTTGGACGAGGCAGGGACAGGCAGGGCTGCTCCCACAGCACACCAGTAAAGGCAATCACTGCAGCATCACCTACCCCAGGAGCTCAGCAGGATGGGTGCAGCCCCAGCACAGCCTTTCCCCCGTCCCATCCCACGGCCAACCGCTGCTTGGGACAGTCCCGAGATGCATCCAGAGCGAGGAAGAGGATGGGAGGAGGGAGTGAAGGGACGGGATGAGCTCCTCCAGCCTTTTCTTTCCTGGATTTCCAGGAAGCTCCTCAGCAGCAGGGGTGGCAGCGGCTCAGCACAGCGAGACATGCGAGGAAGCCAACTGCGACCCAGCCAGACGCTTCTCAATCATCCTCTATTAGAGTAAAACAGGCCAAAGCACCTTAATCTGACTGGAGGGAGGCCATTAACATCAGAGACTCCATTAAAGGAAGAAACGGGCCTTTTATCTACTAATCAAGAATCATAAAGGAGAAAACCTTGGAAGACACCCATAAATCCCTTAACGCATCCCCAGGGAAACCCCAGCCTGCAGCAGAGCAAAGTGGTGGCAGCTCCAGCAATGCAGCTCCTGCATTATCACCACCACCATGTCCATGAGGCCAAGGCATCTACTGGAGGTACAACAGAGCCACAGCCATCTGTATGGGAGACAGCAGCATCACACCAGGTGCCCGAGGCATCCCTAAGGGTGGCCTGATCCTGCCAAGTGGTACCTTGATGGAGAGCAGAGCTCTTGGGCTGCATGGGTGCTGGGATGGATGCGGAGATGGATGCTGGCTGTGCATCCCTGTGGCATTGACCTGCCTGAACCAGCCCACCCAGCCTGGTAGAATCAAGCAACCAGCAGAAACCCCTCTCCTGCTTCCAGGATGAGGAGCTGGACCCAGATCCAGAGTTCTGCCAGGTTCACACTCGCCAGGCAGATGGAAACCGCAACCTCCCATCACTTGAGCTTTAATAACAGAGCATTAACAGGACTAATCAAATCTCCCCCCTGCCTTACCACCCAGTCCTGTTGCTTCTTGGAAAACACATGTGGTGTAGTCAGAAAAGCGGTATTTGGACCAGGTCCATAAGAAATTGAGCAGTAATTAAGCGATAATTTAGGGCTCTCCTGTCACTTGGAAAGCAAAGTTGGACTAGTGAGTCCTGGCCGAGCAGCCTGTGTCTCCCAGGCTGCATCCTGCGGGAACAGCCAGGGCCAAACCAGAGCTCAGACCCTGGAGCAGCAAAGCCACGTTCTCACAACTGACTTTTTTAACTGCAGTGGTTGCAAACGTGTCTTGTCACTGGGCTGTGGTCACACGCAGCTGATTCTGTCCTTTGAAAAGCTGCTCTTTATGAACGCACACAATCACCAGTACAGAGCTGCGTGGTGAGCTGCTCTATCAGTTCTCAGCACAGGGCTTTGGAGAAGACAGTAATTAGTTCTTGATACTGGAGTTCCCCACCTACATATCCTCTTCTCTATCAATGAACGTACCTATCAGAGTGTTGCTGAAAGCCAGGAGTGGTGGGATTTGGAGCAGCAGCACAAAGCAGGGAGAGGTGCGGGTCCTGGAGACGCTGTCTCTGCATTAAAGGGTGCTGGGGTAGCTTTGGGCCATTCTCATAAAACATAGCTGGAATTTCCTCTGCTGCTGGATATCTAAGTGGTCAGACACTGCAGCAAATCCTGTTTTCCTCAGACTGATTAGATTAGAGAGCAGAGGTGCTTTGAGAGCTTGCTGATCCTGCCAGGAAAGAAGAGCAAAGACTGAAGAGATTCTCAGAAGCATCCACACCCTGCTACCCTTCCCCAAGGCCACTGGTTCCTGCCAGTTGGACATGCAGAAGCATCACCTTTGCAAACACAGTCCAGTTATTGATATCATTCGCCTCATGAAATAAAAGCCAAAACACAGACAGTGACAAATGGTCTCCTGGCTTTCTGAACCCCCCCAACAGCCCCACCATGCTGCATCCCTGTCAAATACACCCAGTACAAAGTGCAGCCCCTCCACTGTTGTGCCTGTTTCCTGGCTGCAGCATGGCCACGAGGAAGGCACCCATGGGGTGAGGCAAGTCCCATCCCTGTGCCTGACAAGTGATGCCAGGAAGACCTAAAGCCTCCTTCCTAGAATGAGGAAATCCAGCAGCCGAGCATGTGGACACCCCCAAGGGAAGGATAACGCTGTCTGGCAGGGACACCAGTGTCAAGGAGCAGGGTAGCCCAGACAAGTTCCCAAAGAATTTGTGGTGCTATAACACCTCTTCAGGCTGTTAAGCTTTTAATTCACCCAGCTTTGTTACCTTGGATATTCCGTTCTCTAAATCAGTGCAGCCCCCAGAATGATAAAACCCTTCATTAATACCACTGGGCTCTTGCCTAAAACAACAGTACTGGGCTTTTTGGTTTGATTTCGCTGTCGCTTGGGACAGGATTAGAGAGAAATATATCTACTAATTCTTCCAATATCCTTTAGCAAACATCAGCTTGGACCAAAGAGGACATGGGATGCCAGTGCCAGTAATTGGAAAGGAGCGCTCCACTTGCAGATGGCCAGAGACCCTTGATGGCACCCCAGGCTTTGACATAATTATTGCAGGCTCAGAGCAGCTGCCAAGCAGCACAGCACTTGAGTGAAAAGGAAGAAAGCTGCTTAATGAAACAGCGTCTCTTCTTAAAAAGAGGGCTTTCATCCTTCTTCAAGCCCTTCGCAGGGGCGCTGCATGAAGGACGAATCAGGTATCACAGAAGGGGCTCACGCACAATTAGTGGCTCTCCTTGCTCAGACAGAAATTAGCATTTTGGCTATGAAGGGGTGGAGGCAGAGCCACCTCCTGCTGCAGAGCAGGACCTCAGCCGTGTGCTGCCAGGACCCACACCTCCAGCAGCAGCAGGCAGGTCTCTCCTGCCACCATCCCTCCAACACGCTCTCCTGCTGCAGCCGTGCCCAGGAATGGGACCGAGTCCTCCACCACCACAAACCCGAAGGCATCAGAGGGCAAACACACCCCTGTGGCTCAGTGCATGATGCTCGAGCCCCTCTGCACAGCCCTACGAGTGCATCTGCTGGAAAAACCTCCTTGTGAAGCAGCTCCGGCCATTTCCCACAGGCCAGAATGAATAATGATGCACTGACAAACCCAGGTCTGTCCAGTGCAGCCCTTTCTACCTGCTGATCTCTGCTTACAGCAGAAAGCATTACTCACCTTGCTGTTCTTGGTCTAATCTCAGTTTGCTGTGTTGTAGCCAACAGTTTGTCTCACATTCAACAGCAATGTATTGGTTCAGATCTCCTACACTCTCATTCTCTACCTTGGATGCCTGCCTCAGCAGGACAGCCTGCCTGGATCCCTCTCTGAGGAACCCATGGTACATCTTATCCCACTTTCCATCCATTGCTGGGTTTTTGGAGCTGTTCTTAATCCAGCTAGCTCAAGTGTTGCAGCTCACAGTAGCCTTTCCCAAACAAGCCAGAATTTTCCAGCTGGACACCTCTGGCTTTGTGTCAAGTTCCACTTTCCCCAGACAGAGGTCCCACTGCCTGCCAGTCGTTAAGTTCACATCCAGTCATTAAGCTCCCATCAGCTGTCGGCCCGCTGTTACAGTGCCAGGATACTGTGGTCAGTGCTGACAGCTCTCCAGCCTTGTTTACATGCCCATCGAAAGGTTCAGCCTCACCAAACATCCCCATAAGGGCACATGGCAGTTGGGTCTGAGAGCACTTCCCATCCATCCCGCCCCAGAGGAAGGCACGAGCAGCATTGCCTTGTTCTCCCTGGCAGCAAATGGGATTAACACAGGGCTGCAGAGATCCCAGGCAGGGAGTGGGGTCTGCACATCCTCACGCTGCTGCACATGCAGGAGCCCCGGGGCACACGGAGCAGAGCCGAGGGAGCAGCTCGGCCCTTGCACCCAGCACAGGACTGCGGTTTGTGCTTTGTTTACTCTTGTAACTCTCTGTTCCTGACCTTGTAACTGTCAACTCTCAAAACCTGACCTTCAGCTTTGCTAAATACATTTCTCCTCTGTGTTCCCGTAAGGGCTGCGCGATGCCGGGAACGACACTCAATCAAGGCGAGCTGGAGAAGCAAAGGGTCTCCACGGGGCATGCCAGGCACGCACGCTGCCAGGCTCTACAGGGCTGGGAAGCTTTGCCAGCTGCCAGCACAGATCCACATCTCATAACACGTTTCCTCCCTGCATAACAGGGCTACAGCAGAAACCCCAAGGAGTTTCAGAGGATGCTGCAGTTGTGCAGCACCAAGTGGAGCCTGTGGTCAGAGCCCAGAGCTGTGCAGAGGCCGCAGGGGAAGGAGCCAGGTAGACCTGGGCACTGCCGTGTCGTGCCAAGCACACTGCAGGCGTGGACCAAGCTGACTGTAACCCACCAGGGCACATCATCCCACGAGCCACATCCCTCTGCCCTGGCATCCATCTCCCACCAGCCACTGCAGAAGAGCAGCCGCAGGTAAATCACAGGAGGGACGATGTCTCGGGGAAGTATGAGCAGAGCAGCCAGATGCCACATAGGCTTCAGAGAGCAGTAAAGTAATTAAGTATTGACTGAGAATGTCCAAGGCGAGGCCCGGATGCACATTACATTCTGCTTAACTCAATAATTACCATATATATTATCCCTTTCCACACTCTATCTTTATTAAGTTAAAAGGTCTGTAATTAGCTACTTGATTTAAGAGTAAGATTTTAATTAATTCATACTATGAAATATAATTGCTTATTAGAGAGAACGCTGCATGTTCTATCACACCGGTATCTCTCTGATATTTTAACCAAAATACAATGGTTTGCCACAGTGGGTGAGCAGAGGTTTTACTCACCAGGCACCAGGATGCAAAATATCCCCTATAAGGCCAAAAAACCCCAACAAACTGGTAAATGATTTGGTACAAAACCATCTCAGAACCTTCTAAGACTGAGCAGGACATGCAAGGCCACCATCCCCCCAGGAGGAGGCTTCGTCCCTGTCAGACCAAGGTCTGCAACAGCCCCGTCCACACATCCGCACACCTGAACTCACACCTGAAACTTCTTATCAGGGTGCCCAGAGAAGCTCTGGCTGCCCCATCCTTGGCAGGGTTCAAGGCCAGGTTGGACACAGGGGCTTGGAGCAACCTGCTCTAGTGGAAGGTGTCCCTGGCCGTGGCAGGGGGTTGGGACTGGATGGGCTTTAAGGTCCCTGCAAACCCAAACCATTCTGGGATTCTATCCCCTTCACACTTCCCATCACCCACCACCACCAGCATGATGGCCCAGCCTCTGCAAATGTATTTAGCTGATGATTTAAGCTTTGATTCCATTTAATTTAGATGTTAGAATAGTTTTATTTTAAGACTTAATATGTCATTTATGAAGGTATGTCCACACAGCCTATCAATTCAGCAGTTGTTGCTAGTTTACTATGAGATGCTGTTGAAGACAGGCCAATCTGTCTCGCTCTATAATGTCAATTCTGTGGCACTTACACAAACACAAAATCACTACAACATGAGAAAAAACCAACAGCCATCCTGGAGACTTGAAAGAAATCCCTTGTAAAGTGCACAATAAATTATTGACTTTGTGGAACTTGGCACTAAATTAAAACGATAAACTAAAGTTTTCATCTGCCCAAAGCTGTTTCCATGGTGTTGAAGCAGCAGATGGTCTTTCCTGGAGACAAAGGACTTTAAAGCTTTGCCAGCACAGAGAAGCACTGGAGATTTAACATATGTATTGTAAAATCTAAGAGGAGAGCACCTGGTGGTGCAGCCTGATAGTGGCTGGCACAGCTAAAAAAACGCCGAGTCCCATGGGATGCCTCCCGCCCAGCCCAGCCCATGGTGTCTTCGAAGGGCTGGTTATCAGGGGTTCCATCATACTAATTCAGGAGGGACACCCCAACAGCCTTCCCTCCATTCACACTAACAGCCTGTTCTGGCCCTGTTTTATGAGTCATTAACTCCTAATAGTAGAAAACTGCATGACGGGCTTTGGATACGAATAGTTTACTGTATCTGAGGCAATCCATGATCTAAATTACCAGCTATAAATCAATTTTGGAATGTTGACATATCTTTAATAATGATAAATGAAGAATTTATGGATGCTGCTAAAGTTCACATCCAGAGTTTGATTTATGAGCACACAATGCTCAGGTGGAGCCACCAACCCCAGCTCCAACACCTTGTCCCAGACCTGGACACTGGTACATCCCTTACCTGCACTCTGGTGGCTGTCAGCCCATCGTCTTCCTCCTGTGCTGCGGTTGGAGGTCCCCATGGACCACAGCCAGGCAACTGCAGGGTCTGAGCTCCAACAGCTTCTGCCTCCTTTGCCAGCTCCTGACGTCCTGCTGCAGAAACAAGGACAGCAAGAGGTTTCCCTTCTGTTTAGTGAAGGATGCTCCCCCTGCTCCAGAATGTGTCATTCTCAGCTGGTGCTTCTCCCTGCCCCTCTATTTCTCTTCATCCGCAGACACCCATTCCCACCCTCATTCTCACCCTTACCCATGGTTCACACACCATTCCCACCCTCATCTATAAGGGTCATGGGGCGAGCTGAGCTTCCATGGAATCCAGGACCCTGAACTATCACAGATCTGCTGCTGAGAGCTGCCAGGCTGGAGCAGAAAGCTGGGAGCCGAGATACACCAAGACACCGGCCAACAGACACCAAAACGTGGCTTGGCCATCTGAAAGGCTGAAGTTGCAGTTTGTAATAGCACGATGGCAATGGCAGGAGCTCCACCACGTACTTCACACTAACAAGACACGTGAGCAGCTAAAGATGTAGAGCCCTTCTCCATCTGCCTGTCTGTCTGCTGGCTCTGATGGCTCTTTGTGCTACCTGGTGCTCCAGGACACATCTCCCTGCTAGGAGCTGTTGTTCTCATGAGCACGTGCCAGGAAGGCCTTCTGGAAAGGTGCTTTTCATTTGATTTCAATTTACGGTTGGAATTAAACTGGTGTAAAACAGTGTGTGAGGAGAAAAATCACCATGTCTGTTTAGAGAGCGGAAAATAGGTCCTTAACTGGTTGACCACTTCGACGGTGGGGTCCAAATCAATCTGCACCCAGCTCACGTCCTGCCACAATTAATAAGCTGAAAACGATGCTTGTTAGAAGTAAACAGCAAACAATAAATAACCTCAGTGCCTCTCACTCCTCTCCTTCAGGCTTGGACTTCTTCTTCCTCCTCCTGTCTTGCCTGCACCCTGCCTGGCACCCACAAAGCAGCTACAGGCATTAGTGGGATCTGCAGGACCGGGGTTCAGGGTGGGTGGTTTACAGGGATGCTCCTTTGAAGGTGGAGAAAAGGCACCTGCAGCACTTGTCCCTGTTCACCGATGCAGGACAGACCCCAGGAGCTCCAGTGGCACCTCCCAGGCCCATCCCTGTCCCAGGAGAGCCCCAAAACCTTCTTTCTTTGCTGAGGGGGGTGCAGGGACCCCTCAGCACAGGGGATGGAGCAGAAGCAACCCCTATGCCAGGCACCACCTGAACCTGCCCATTCCCTGCCCGTGTTCTGCAGCACCAGCTTCTCTGTTCCCAGCCAGAAGAACTGATCCATCTATCTCAAATGAATACCACAAGCAGGGCAAGACACACAGATTAGGAGTTAGCTTGTTCTTGGTAACGAGGGTACGAGCACGATGGTCATTAGAGCATCCCCACTCTGGGTGCAAACCCGGGAGCACCTAGACCACAGCAGCACCCACCAGCGCTGCAGCAGCAGAAGGATGACACAGAGGCTGATCCCATTCCTCACCCAGCCCCACACTTAAGGTCTGGAGGCTGTGCAGTGAGAAGCATTGAACTGTTTGTCCCAAGCCAAGGCAATGACAGCTCCACAGCCAGCCGGAGAAACCCTAATTGTGAAGCAAGTAATTAGTGGCTACAAAATATGACCAGTACAATTACACTGAGGGCTTTTTTCCTCCCTCTGTCCAGAGTCTTGGCACTGAATAGTCTTATAATTAGATGACAAAACTGACAGGCAGCTCCAGTGAAACAGCCCTTCCTCACCTTCTGCAGAGGCTCCCCAGGTGTTCTGCACCAATAATTACTAATCAAGTTATTTCTTTCAGTATTAAAAAGTCATTCCACAGGTAATTGGTCCGTAATAGCACAGAGCCAGTGCTGGCAAACAGCCTTGCACCTGCAGAGCCCAGCAGGCACCCCCCTGGCATGTGGGGGGAGCCCACCAACAGAGCCAGGATGCAAAGGTGGGGTTGGTCTCTGCTCCCAAGGAACAAGGGATGGGACAAGAGGAACCGGCCTCAAGCTGCCCCAGGGCAGGTTTAGCTGGAGCTGAGGAACAATTCCTTGCCCAGAGGGTGCTCAGGCATTGGAACAGGCTGCCCAGGGCAGGGCTGGAGGCCCCATCCCTGCGAGTGTTCACAGCCCGTGGAGCCGAGGCCTCAGTGCCAGGGGTCAGTGGTGGCCTTGGCAGGGCTGGGGAATGGTTGGAATTGATGAGCTTAAAGGTCTTTTCCAACCTGGCTGATTCCATGATTCTAAAGGATGAGGCAGAGCGGAGAAGCAGAAGTAATACCCGAAGAGCCCTGCTCCTTCTACGTGTCATCAGGCCAAAGGATAAATGGCAGGAGGCTGGAACTAGGTGACTGTTCTATGAGGAGGAGGCTGAATGGGCACGGAGGCAGCAGCATGCCCGAGACACCCCTCCTGGAGGCCCACCCTGCCCATCCCAAGCCAGGATCGCCTCCTGCTCACCACACAGCATCGCTTCATCCCAGATGTTCACAGCTGCTGCTGGCGGCGGGTCCTGGCTCCGTGGCACCGCAGTGATGTCACCATCTGCATTTTCCTATTTGGGGAAGAAAAGAAGCCCACGAGTCTGTAATTTGTCATTGGAACACAGACCCGCAGAACCTGAACAAACCACTAATATTGAACAAACAAACAAACAAGCAGCCAGTAATGGCTTCTATCGAGCAGAGACCCAAAGCTGATGGATGACCCGTAGCAATGCAGGAGAATTATTTGTGAATAGCTATTGATCCCCAAAATCAAAATGTAAATTTGGCCTCACAAATTGGAAGTTTTCGCTTTTAGAAAGTCTTTTCTCTCACTTTGACTTTCTTGCAGGGGAACAACATCGACTCCAGCCAAGCCCGTATGATCCTCAGAGGCACAAAGCGAGCTGGTTAAAGTCAGGCACCTGCACCTGGGGCCTGGCCTGGGTTTGAGCATCTCAGGGTGTCCTCGGAGCCCTCCTGGATGCTGAAATGCTGACACAGGGGCAGAGCATCCGAGAGCGAGCAGGGGGAGATACAGGACAAGGACCCTCAGGACCAGCGCTGGCAGGAAGGGTCCTGAGCCCTTGATGTGTTTCAGCACAGAGTATCCCTGCTGGGGGGGATGCTCCAAGACCAACTCTCCAAGCTGAAGCACAAACCCTGTATTTTAGACCCAAATAGGTGCCCACGAAGGACCAAGCACCCATCACTTCACCACAGCCCTGTTGTGCAGCTCCAGCCCATGGCTTTACCCCACCAGCCCATGGCTGTGACCAACGAGCTCTCCAAGCTCCAGACGTGGCCCCGCATTCAGGCAGGAGCTGGGCACGTTGCTGTGAAATCCAAGCCCACGGCGCTCGCCCGGAGCTGTTCCGTGTCATTAACAGAACATCTGCTGCACCGCAAACAGCGCTCACCGCTAACAGCATTAGTCTTGCTGCTGCAGACAGAGTGTGCAGCCCAGAGCCAGAGCCTGGCAGCCTGAAAGCGGTAGAAACAACCTCCCTCTGTCCCAGCACGTCCCCTCCGAGGGATCCCGCTCAGCTCTGCAGAGCCGGCAGCCTGGATCCCACTTCCCACATCAGGAAATGCCGGTGGGAGCTGCCGCTTGGTGCAGGCACTGCTCTGCCTCCAGCAGCTCAGTATCTGCTCATCCCCTCCATCCCCAGCCTTTTATCATTATCTAAGCCATGACAAACCCATTACGATGCTAAAGATTGGAATTACTGTGATCCCAGGCAGATGCCCAGGAACTGGCCCAGAGAAACAGCAGTGTTTTGCACAAGGCAATAATAAATTACTGAAGGTCACCTATGATTTATCACTGCTTTGGATTGCAGACAGTGACACTGCTTCACCGAGGGAAGCAGCCTCATGGGTGCCAGAGCATCTGCTCCGCTTGAGCCTCTAACAGCACTGGGTTTGCTTATTTTATCGGCTTGGAAGCATCCTCTACACGCACGCTGTCTCCTTGTTTGAGTGATCCCTTTGCCATCCAACACCGTGAATTTACATCCCACAACTGCTCTGACAACTGGAAAAGCACCGTCTGCTTTGTGGATGCAAGATCCCAGCCTGCAGCTGCTCCTGCGCCTGCATCCCTCTGTCCCAGGGCTGTGCTCTCTCCTCTGGGCTCCGATTCTGCCTCCCCAGGGCTACGAGAGCCCAGCACAGCCAGGGGGGAGTCAAGGGCACAACCAAGCACCGCTCACAGCCCGTCCACACACACCGGCAGTTGCAACCTCTCACTTTAGAAGCAGGAAAAATAATCACCAGCAACTTTTGGAAGTAAATAAATAGCTGGTGAGCTGAGACACCTGAATTATTAACTGTCAGTTCAACTGCTCAGACACCTTGGTCATTGCTAACAAGAACATCTGATGTCAATAAAGCCTTTTGCCTATAAAAAAATCCAATGCTTGTAGAAACCAAACCCTGGAGCACAGAGAAGTTACCTGAAAACCAAGCTCAGAGGCTGGAAAATCCCCCCGATACTACAGGATGGGGCAACTACACACGCTGAGGGGAGCGGGGACCAGGCTGGGGGACATCTCAGGCATCCCGGCAGCAGTGGGAGGCTCAGAGGATGCAGATGTGCTAAGAAAAGCTCCCTATTTGTGTGTTGCAAGTGCAAGGGGTAGACAACAGCACATCAGCAGCCTGCCCGAGCCCCGCAGAGCTGCAGGGTACATCAGACACGTCCCTAGTGTCAGCCCTGCAGCTCCTCACGCTCGGTCTCAGCAGGGACGAGTCTTTGCCGTGCTTGTGAATGATCCGAAAGCGGCTGCAGGTGACAGGCGCTGCAGGAAGCTCCGCTGCGCAGCGCTGCACTGCTGCTTTCATCTCCAAACAGCCTGAAGAGGCAAAGAAACGAATAGCAGCTTCTCCCGGGCACAGCTTTAGCCCCTGTGCGAAGGTCTGAGGCTCTGATGAGGAACAATGAGACAAGAGGGTACCAAACCCCAAAGAGAGCTGCTGCCTCTGCCATGGGCTCTCAGCAGGGCTCCTGCGGCAGCTGCCAGCGGGAAAGGCTGAAGTGGCACTTGTGCAAGTGCAGTTAATGCTGCTGGAGACACCTCGCTGCCAAGGGAGCCCGGACAGGCTGCTCTCAGCCAGCCTTTCCTTCACCGTCACAGCTTAATGGGTGTCTGCCCAAGCAGGGTTACCCCAGGGCTCGGAACACACACGTTGTGTCCAGCAGCCTCCCGCCAGCCCGTCCTGCCCGTGCCCCTCAGAGTGATGTGGACAGGGACAAGCAGCGTCCTCGCATCTGGCTGGTGGCAGTGGCTGCATCTCTAGATATCCCTTTCATCTCATCAGAGGCTGCTAGATTTAATTCCCTGCATTTGGGTATAAAGCCAGGGTCCCATCCGGAAAGCAATTTGTGTCTCCTGGAGCAGGCAGTCATAACATTTCCCATTAAAATGTAAATTTGGCCAAGTTTTCTGGCATCTCTTTTCCTTCCTTAAGGTAAGGAGAATATGAACTTGTATTATTTTTTCCATCAGTGTTATCTGCCTCTCCGTTTTGTGCTAAGTAAAAAAGCTGCCTGATATACACCTTCCACAAATTAAATTTGAATTGAGCCTGACAGCACAACAGGGATCCAGATTACAAAGAGATGTGCTCGCCTAATTGGAACCATTTCCAAAAGGTTACTCGCAGAAGCGTTAACCACGGAAGGTTGGGTGCCAGACGCGGTCTCTGCACCCAACACTCATCTCAGCGTTGCCCTCGTGGTGCTGCCTCGCAGGAACGTGCTGGATGCTGAGCAAGAGGGACATTGAGATGAGCTCTTGGGCACAAGCTCTTCCCTGGGAGGGTGCTGAGGCGCTGGCACAGGGTGCCCAGAGAAGCTGTGGCTGCCCCATCCCTGGCAGTGTTCAAGGGCAGGTTGGACACAGGGGCTTGGAGCAACCTGCTCTAGTGGAAGGTGTCCCTGCCCGGGGCAGGGGTTGGAGCTGGAGGAGCTTTAAGATCCCTTCAACCCAAACCATGATTCTATGTTTACTGATGATTTCAGCCTCGCAACCCAAACCAGCCTCCCCCAGCCAGGCACTGCAGACACCAGTGGTCCCTGTTCCACCATGGTCCCCGCTCCACCACTTGCATCCCCAGCAACGTGCTGTGCCCCCCCCACCACCAGCAGAGAGGGGAGGAGAGGACTTGGAGCAGGGACAGGATTTCAGCCGAACCTGCTCAGAATAATCAAACCACTGGTCCTGCTCACGCTGCAGTTTTTTAAAGATGCTCTTTCATGATTAATCCCCCCCATCCCTGGAGACTCACCACTTCTTGTGCCTTCAGACACCTGGAGGCAGGCAAGCGCTGTCTCCACGCCTCGGGAAGCTTGTCAGAGCCTGGAGGGTATTTAAAGGATACGATACACACCGAGGAGAACAACCTGAACATTATCTTCTGATGGTCATCTATGCAGAAACCAGCAGGGACCAGCCTGCCCATCCCAGGGCTCCCTGCCCAGAGCTGCTGCTGGACGTGGCTCATCAAAGTCACGCTGGAGCAGAGCACAGTGAATTAATGACTGTCTCCAGCTGCATTTCGAGTGGGGCCAGTTTCAGGTGCAATGGTTTCAATGATGCTGTTTCCAAGACGAGTCTCCCATTCTCCTGGCTAATTTGAGGTTACCCGAGTGTGTTTCTCACCAGGAGACAGCAATGACAGCTCCTGCAGAAGCTTGTTTTGGGGTTTATCCCCAAGCAGCAGCAGGGTGAAGTTGTTCCATACTTTTGCTTCTCTTGTAGAGCCACCCATGGGAGCTGCAGCACCCAGCAGCCCTGGCACCCATTGCCCCACGCATGCTGCTGCCCACTACATCATCCTGAACACAGTTTGTCTCCCTTGAAGGGCTCCAAGAGATGCCCAGGTCTTGGGTGAGGTGAGGAGATGGGGGGCAGTGGGGTCTCCCCATCCCGGCCCCTCTCCATGGGCTGATGTGCCCCGTGTGGGGCAGCTGCTCCTTGAAATTGGGATGAATTGGGCCAGCCCTGACGGCCACCACAGGCCTGGGGCACACACACCATGAGACCTCATGGCTCCCACAGGCTCAGGAGCTGCCCCTTCCCCAGCCATCTTACCACAACAAGCTGTGGCTAATGACAGTTTGCGTCACGGAGTAACCAAGTAATTGCACTTGACAGAGCTGCAGCCAACCCACGTCCCAGCTGCTTGTGGGCAGAGTTAATGGAGAGCATCATCACAGGCACAGGGGAGAGCTGGCTTGTGAAGAGCAATTAACAGCTTCATTGCATGGAGGGGGCTGAGCCGGGGCTTTCCCTGCCCCAGAGACACCCGGGCTCCCTGGGGCAGCTCCTGGAACACACGTACAGCCCAGACTGCAACCGGGACCTCTGCCCCTCCGCAGCAGTAAGTGAACGGGCAGCAGCAGACACCATTCATCATGCACAGAATCGTTTGCTGGTGACGTAAAAGAAAAAAGAGGATCTAATTCAATCAAAATATAATTAAATGAATAGTTAATTGAACAATTCCGCAGTGAAAACCCCTCGACCTCTGGAGCCATCCTCCCTGCAAGCAGAGCTGCTCATTGCTCCAGCACTCAGCCTCTGGCACCCCATGGCCACCCCATCCCTTGGGCACATCCCTACCTCAACCTGCTCTGCCCAAAGCTCTCTCCGCAGGGACTCACCCTGCAGCCACCTCCAAGGTGTCGATCCCTTTAGAAAGGCCAAATTGCAGCCTTTTTGGAAACGGGAGGGGGAAAAGAAAGAGATGTGCATGCACAGACCACGTTCCCTTTAATCCCCTGAAAAATCCCAGTCCTGGGAAATATTCTTTAAGGAGATGGAAAATGGGAAGAAGATGAGCAGAATCCAGGTGGAATTTCCTCCAGATAAAGGAGCTGAGAGCAGATCTGACAAATGTGTCTGGAGTGACTCGGGAGATGCTGTCTGGGAAGCGGGTGCTCCAGATGGCCTCAAGGTCCCTTCTGTCCCTGTCGTCCCTGCTTCCACAGGCTAATTCCTTAAATCAGCATCCTGTGGAAACGTGCCAGGATCCCGCCAGCTCTGGAGCCGGAAGAAGGGCTGGAGGACACTAGAAGTGGATCTTCATGCGCAGCGTGTAAAAGGAAGCTGGGGTTTTGCAATAGGCCCCTATAATCTCCAGAGAGAAACTCCAAAGAGCATTTTAAGGCAGATTCCTCTTGAGACAGCAAAGCCCTGGCTCCGAGGTGGGAGGTATGTGTTAGAGAGGCAGAAAACCCCGGCCAAGGACTGGTCATCTCGTGGATGCCCCTTCCCATGTGCTGCTGCACAGAGTTCGCCTGGGACAGACTCATTCCTGAAGCACAACCAAGGGCTGCAGCTCAGCATCCTCCTCTATGCACAGAACTGGCCAAGATGGACACAGTGCCAGGGATGGGGCAGCCACAGCTTCTCTGGGCACCCTGTGCCAGTGTCCCACCATCCTTATTGCAAAAAAATTCTTCCTTATATCTAGTCTAAATTGACCCTTTTTGGTTTAAAACCGTTCCCCCTCTTCCTGTCACTACCAACCCCATGAAAAAGCCTGTCCCCATCTCTCTTATAAGCCCCCTTTATGTGTTGAAAAGCTGCAGCGACGTCCCCCTGGAGCCTTCTCCAGGCTGAACATGAACATGGCTTGAAGCACATCTGCACCACGGCTCAGCTGTGGCACTGTGAAGCCACATGTGTTCACCCAGACCCGCAGAGCTCCAGGAAGGACAAGGAACCAACCTAGTGCCAGTCATTGTCAGGTAGCAAACACTGTGTAAAAACCACTAAATTGGTTCTCCGAGGTACCTTCCCGTAACAGGAGCTATTCCTGGGCTGCTCTAACGTACGTCCTGCTTCCAAACAACAGCAAAAGTCTCCAATAAAGGGTTCTCCAACTATCCCAGCTACGAAATGTTCTCAGCTCGACCACCTCTGCCATGGAACAGCTGCACAAACTACACATGGGAATGGAAAGCCACCAGCTGCAGCAGGAACGACATCGTGGACACAGGGAAGCACCCGAGAGGCATCCATCAGTAAGATCACAGGGAGAAGCAAGAATTACCCACCAACTGCCAGCATCAGACAGACCCCATCACCCGGCCAAGGCTTCCCAACACAACCCCTTGACAGCACTTCGCCCCAGTGGCTTCCATAGGGATGGAAAGGGTTGGACTCAGCAGCTTCACCTCTGATACCAACACGGACCAAGCCTGCCTGGTCTGTTGCTGCTCATTGGAATCATCTCGATCAGTTTGAACTGGCTCTGCCTGTGAGCTTCTAAAGAAGCATTTTTATGTGGAGGGCAAGCACTGATTAGAATGCAAGCCATGTATTTCCTGCTCGGAGTGCTCGTGCCAATGTGATTTCAACAAGGGTTGCAAACACAAGAGTCACCCTCATCTGTGAACTGGCTTCTGAAAGTGCTTCTAATTCCACCACCAAGACCCGAAGAGGCAGCTCCTCACTCCAGCAGACCCGTTTGTCTCTCCAGCATGTCCAGGGCTGTATTTTCGCATCACATCTCACAGGCACAGCCTGCAGCGGCCCAGGCACTCACCAGTGCTGCTGCTCCTGATGCTGCAGCCCCTCGGATGCTGCGCACACAGCTCCTGGCATGGAGTCCTTGCACAAAGTCACTCAGATGCAGCAGGTCCCAGCTTTGGAAAGCACCAAGAACCTGAATAAGCAACAAAGCCTGGGTTTGCTCCATGCTGGTGTGTTCCAGAGGTGCTGACGGTGCCCAAATGCTGACGCAAAGGCTGGTCCTTTTGGCTGGTGCTGAGTACATCACACTGACAGCTACAGTGACCTGCAGCCACCCGGGAGCCAGAGGAAAAAAGGGATTTATAGTGCCTGCATTTCCTGCAAGAGAACAAGGCCAGCAGCCGTTTCACCCACTCCTGAGTGTGGCTCATCCTCTTGATGCTGGTGGCACAAATAAAGCTGTCACTTGCAGGAACACCGAGCACCAGCAGCGTGGAATGAGGCAGAAGCAGAGACACCAGTTGAGATGCTGGTGTGTTCCCCCAGTTTTCTGCCCACCGAGGGTGCTTGCAAAGGCTACACCAGGTTGTGGCAGAGAGACAAAGCTTCAGGCACCCCCAAGCAGCCCACAAAGCCAGCCCATATCCACAAGGCTGTTCTGCCTTCTTGAAGACCATCACCTTCCACCCAGCTATGGGAAAACAGCCCTTCCTGGCCATGAGGGCATCGCCTTCGTCTTCCAAGTCGCCATGGAAAGGATGAGCTGCTGCATCAGAGCCCCAGCAGCCGGGGCAGCCCTTCACCCGGTGTCCCTGTGCCGTGCCTGTGGCAGAGCAGAGGTCAGGAGCAAGCTGCACCCTGGTTATTGATGGTCAAGATTAGCTTGTCTGAACAGGGAAATACATCACCGGAAAAATAGGAAACATTTGGGAAGTGGATGGCGGGCATGGGAGTGATGAATGAGCGCTGGAGGAGCCTGGTGAAGATCAATGAATAGCTGATGAGCTGAGGAACGAGACGGAGGGGAGCTCACCATGCAAATACGGAGAGGGAGCAGAAGCAGCAGGGAAATTGCTCACTATGATGAGATGTTACTGTGAGTCCCCAAACAGCCTCTACATGCGTGCCACAGATGCAGGGGAAGCCAGGCACCGGGGCAGCTGGCTCTGGCTCTGCTCAGCATCGGGCTCTGGAAAGCAGAGCACCCAGTCTGCCTGCCGGGGCTCCAGGACAGACCCCCTGTCCCCATCAAGTCACACCTCCATCTATCCTGGTTTGGAGAGCTGAGGCAAGAACAAGGGCTCAGAGAAGGGAACGCACCCAGAGACCCCTGATGCACACGTTTTGCAGATGACAGTAACTCACCCAGCCTGGTGCTTCTGGGCTTTTACAGCAGAAGCTCCACAGACAGGCTGTTTCTGTGAAGACATCATTTTGGGGGTCAGCTCTGCATGCATTACAGTCCATTAGCAGCGACTGAGACAGCTGCTCACGAGCAATAGAGATACATAACCACTGCATGGCACTGGGAAAAAGCATCCCAGCGTGGGCTTTGCCAGGACCAGGCACAGGCAGGAGAGTGGCACCACGTCCTGTTCCCCTGCCTGCAGCAGGCAGCTCATCACACCAGCCTCCATCTGCACCACAGCAAGACAATGCCAGCGCAGCCCCAGCCCAACACTCGCTTCTTAATGCTTTTAAGGAGCCATAGAGCTGGTGTCCTGCTGGCTCCAAGGCTCCCTGCACTGGCCGCAGCTCTATCTAGTGGTGGGAGACACAGCTCCGGTGGCTGGGCCACCCTGGAAGCAAAAGGCTGGGTCCTGCTCAGCTCCCAGAACAAACCTGTACGGACGGAGGCATCGGGGAAGGCAGCGGGAGTCATTCAGGACGAGCATCATCTCCAGCGATGCAGCAGTGAGAAGGGTCCTGGTGCAGTGGGTTTTGGGAACTCCTGCTCCTGGACCTTCTGCACGACAGAGCAGTTGAGCCGGGTGGGCTCAGGGATGGGACTGCAGTAAATACTGATCCTTGTTATACTGCTGGGGTACAAAACACACCAGGAACAGGGAGACCCAGCCTGAGCCACGTAACCAGTTCACCCGGTTAGACGTGGCTGTTACACGCTTCCAAATCATCGTTATTTGGGTGGTTCTGCCCTGCCTTCAAGCTCCTTCATCTGCCAGCTCATAAATTCTCACAGACAGCTCCTAGAGGCCCTGAACTCGCAGAATAGTGACAGCAAATTCACTGGGCTGCGGATTTCCGTGCAGTGTCCTTGTCCTTGACACTAGATATGGAAAGCGAAAGCTATTCCCACCTCCCTGGAGCACTCACCCTCAGCAGCCTGACCTCTGCAAGCAGCCCAAAGGAAGCTATTTGAGAAGAGAATGACAGCAGCTACTTGTGGGATGATGGGCTGAATAGAGCCATTTAAATCCGTCCCACCACCTCCTTCCCTGCAGCTGGTTCTTGGAGACACCACCTGAATCCTGGGCCAACCTACTCATGCCATCAAGGCTCCCACTCTCTCTGCAGCAT
>NW_009922580.1:26970-29953 GCF_000696875.1 Nestor notabilis
ATGTCCTCTCCATTGGATACAATGGTGTGTACGTGCACTTTGCATCCAGTGGCTTCTCTTTTGGCTCATCCCACCAGAACTGGAAAGCAATCAACACCTCCTGTGACTCCAACAACCTGATGTTCACCCCCAGCATCACCCTGGGCTATGCTGACACCAGCATTTGCCCCTGGAACAGCCACAACGCTCAGAACAGTGGGAAGTACTACGAAAGCTTTGCGGGCTGCTCCCATGGTCAGGACAGAGATCATCTCCATCACCACACAGAGTTACTGTTCTCACGAAGCACCTAAAAGTGATGGGCAACAATGTCTAAAAATAAGCATTGATAAGAAAATCATCCAAGTTACTTACTAGTTTTTAAACTACAGTAGCCCCACTAACTTTACTTTTCAATGAAGGATAAATATCAGCAGACACTTTCATCCATTCCCTATTTACTCCCCACCTTAGCACTGTTTCCAGAACACAACCAAGAGAGGGAAGTCCACATCTAAAGAATGAAGATCAGCACATCAAGAGCTTGTTTCATTCTTTGTATTAGGAGGAAGCCAGGTCCTTCTGAGCTCTTCTCTAGACAGGGACCATTGGAATACCATTAGTTTTCAAAAGCATTTACAGCTTCATCTCAGTAGCAGGGTTTTGATTACAGTTAGATGAGAGAAAACCAGCCACAGAACAACAGGGCTGTAACATGGTGAAAGCTCAAAAACTTCTCCATCTTTGCTTTTCTTTCAGTGCAGATACAATAAACAAAGACATGGAATAAGTGGTTAAGGGGAGGGTGGGTCACACCCCCCCCATCCTGAGAACAGTCTAATGTGCAAATAGTTGTATTTCCAAGGTCTAACCATGTTAACAGAACAGACAGGTATTTGGGAATGATACAGCAGCACAAGGAGGTCAGCACATGTTTGGGTTGGTTTCTCAGACTACAGCAGATGTTTGAAGATGATCCGAGGGCTGGAGCAGCTCTGCTCTGGAGCCAGGCTGAGAGAGCTGGGCTGGGGCAGCTGGAGAAGAGAAGGCTCCTGAAGGGGAGACCTTGTAACAGTCTTCCAGTGCCTAAAGGGGGCCTACGAGAAATAGAGAGAGGGGCTTTGGACAAGGGCCTGCAGGGACAGGACAAGGGGAATGGCTTTAACCTGCCAGAGGGGAGATTGAGATGAGCTCTGAGGCAGAAGCTCTTCCCTGTGAGGGTGCTGAGGCGCTGGCACAGGGTGCCCAGAGAAGCTGTGGCTGCCCCATCCCTGGCAGTGTTCAAGGCCAGGTTGGACACAGGGGCTTGGAGCAACCTGCTCTAGTGGAAGGTGTCCCTGCCCGGGGCAGGGGTTGGAGCTGGAGGAGCTTTAAGGTCCCTTCCAACCCAAACCACTCTGGGATTTTATGATAGTAATCAACAGACACCCACCAACTACTGCTCCGTTTTTCTATCTTTAGTTTATTAACCCTGACAGAACCCATCGACCTTATTAAACAAGGCCATGAATGCCCATTTCCTGAATGCACAGGCACACGGTGCCCAGCCTCACCAGCTCCTCAGAGTCTGACATCTTAAGATGATTCTGGTATCAAGCCATACTTCTGCGTCAGGATTTCAACCGTAGATGTCAGAGCGCTGTGGGGTGAAGGAGAATCATCAGAAAAAAAGGGGTTTAAGGGTTAAACTGCATTGGGGGGGGAAGCAATCAGCCAGATGCAGTACTGCATTCTGAATCAAGGGGAACATGAACTCCAGAAACCAGTGTTTCACTAGAAGCTTCTAGAAAGGGGTGTCCTGTACTGGGAATTTGGAGCGCTCTTTTAGGATTGCTGAGTGGGCTGGTAATTAACCTAAACAGTGTTAATGTGAAGGTTCATCTGCTATGGGAAACGAAGCAAACCAGGACCCACTCAAACTCGAAAGCTTCGTTTGATTTCAAGCGAAGCAGCAGCTCAGATACATGCAGCACCACGAGCTCACCAGCCAGGCCGAATGATGGTGAACTTCCCCGACACAGATAAATCAACCACAGTTGATCCCAAGCGACACTCCGGGCTCTGAACGTCCCCGACTGGGCCTCCATCGATGATTAAGGACAACTGAGGCCACAGATCTTGGAATTCCTAAGGGAAAAAAAGATAAAAGAGATGTGGCAAACAGTCCTGAAGGTGGTTTGTGATTGTGCCTTCACTGCTGGACGTTCTGGTGTTGAGGGAAATGGTCTCTCCCCTTGCTCTGTCTGAGCAGCATCCTTTCTTCTGTCATGAAGGCATCCCAGTTTGATTTCTGAGAGCAGATTTATCTCAGAGGTGTAGGAAAGCCAGGAGGATTCCCTGGTTGAAGCCTTCTTAACTGCACCACTGTTTGAGTGCACAAAGCAAGCCAGAAGTCTATCAGGACTCTGGGGGCAAAGACAGGGCATCTGTCTGGTGCTGTATCACCACCAGGGTCACAAGCTTTGCACAAGCTGGTTTCCAACTGTGGGAGCCCTGGGCTCTGACAAACTATCACAGAAACATCCCTTAAGGGGCAAACCCAGCCTTACCGAAACCGTCAGCGTGCTGGCCTGAGAGCTGATGTTAGCACTTGTCAGAGCCAGTGGTCCAGAGCAAGCTCGTGCCAAGTCCCTGATAAAAGGGTGGTTTGGAATACGAACACCAACCAGCTACAAGGAAGAAGAGAACATGGTTTTACACGCAGGAATCGGTTTTAACCTTGTGCTGCCTGACGCCCTCTTGACTTAAAGCTGATGCTCTAAACAATGATACATCAGCAAGCACTAACCAGCAATAATACAAGAAGTAAATCAGCCCCTAATTCAGTAAGTCACGGGGGGTACAACAGCACAGGGACCAGCTCTGGGAAAGCACCCATCGCTAAGCACGTTAAACACGGATGCAAGGGTACAAACTACTGCAGCAGAAGCAGAAAACACCATCCCTTGAAACCGGATCCACCTCCTGTAGCAAAGACCTACCGACGTGAACGGGTTCAGGTCCT
>NW_009922581.1:0-4498 GCF_000696875.1 Nestor notabilis
AACCCTAACTATTCTATGATTCTATGTGGTTAGTGCATTCCGTGATGAAAGAGGTACAAATAAAGGTCTGTTAGTGTCACTGTTCAAGATCTTTCTTCAGCGTCTTCTAAGTGAAGCAGTACAGGAAACTGATAGGAAAAAAGAAAATTTCCCTGTAATTTAAAAAAGAATGCCAGAGCTGAACGGTGGAGTCAATAAAGGCACTCAAGATTAAACTTTGCTTGGAAGACTAATCAGGGTTAAAACTTCCCAGTCAGAGTTCTGCAACACACAGAAGACATTTCCTAGATGGTTTTGCAATGCTGCTATACAGCCGCATGCAGAAACACACCCTGAGTGTTGCCAAAGGTGGACTAGGGCAGATGAAGCAGGCTGTTTGGCATTGGATCTATGGCTGGTAGGTTGAGCATGGTGAGTGTCAAGAGTTGCAAGAGCAAAGATGGGGGCTTGTTTGACTGCAGCAGGGTTTCCTGGCCGCTGCTGGTGGCGTCATCACAGAGATTGAAAGTTGCAGATCAGAACTGAGTAGCTCGATTCCTTCTTTGATGCTGGCAAATGCATGTTCCTTAAGTGTTTATCACACATGAATGTGAAATGGTTATCTTAGATGTTTATTCAGCCTGTGTAAAGCAGACCTCACCAAGGCATGTTAATTCCTCTAAGTTGCCAGTCCTGGCACCAGACTTAGAAGAGGAACACTCTGAACTGACAAAATGATTTTCGTCTTTTCATTACATTTTGAAGACTTAAACACCTCTTTTGAATACAGTAGGGAATCCAGAACATATTAGGTTACATGTGTTTGTGTCTGCATATCTGGACATAAACTTGTAAATAATATTATTAAATAAATCAATCTATTTATCAGGTGTATATGATGGGCATGTACAGCCTTACACAAACATATTGTAGCAATTTTATAGAAATAATTCCTGGAAGCTGTACATTGTCATTCGTTGACCACCTCATATTTGCATGGAAATCTTCCAGTACACAGCAGAAAAATTTTAGAGAAACAAAGCAAGCATTAATTAACAAAACACCAACAGAGATATCCATGTCAGTACATGTCAGACCTTGACGGCACTGTATTTTTTGAGAATTTCAAATGCAAGTAAAGCCTGCAAACCTCATTCTTCCACTTCCTTGTTTTTGTTAAGTACAATAACCCGGCACATACGAAGTTTGAATCTATAGTTGTTATAGTCCTGGGCTAGTAATAGACATGGGAATTCTCCTACTCAAAATGTGAACCTCACAAATCTGTCTTCATGCCATTTTGCTATTAGATCTTCATCTACCATGTATGGAAGTGGTGTCAGAGGCTGTCCTGTCCTATGGCTCTGTGTACCTGGTGTGCAGAGTCATAGCTGAGCTACTGCTGGGGATGTGGATAAACAAGGAGTCTCTTCTCCCAAGTCACAAGTGATAGGACAAGAGGTAAGGGCCTCAAGCTGCACCAGGGAAGGTTTAGATTGGATATTAGGAAAAATTTCTTCCCACATAGGGTGATCAGGTGTGGAAACAGGCTGCCCAGGACAGTGGTGGAATCACTGTCCCTGGAAGTGTTCAAAAACTGTGTAGATGAGGCCCTTAGTGTCATGGTTTATTGGTGGACTTGGCAGTGCTGGGGTAAAAGATTGGACTTGATGATCTTAAAGGTCTTTTCCAACCTAGGTGATTCTATGATTCTCTCCCATCATGGGCAAAGGTGGTTACCTCCATCATGCTCAGTAACACTGTCTTTCACATGATCCAAGCAGAGCTATCTTATGTTTTTTGAAGATAGCCCAAAGCTGTGTGCTTTGATAGCTCATGAAAAAGATTATCCTGAGATATGGGCCTTATTCAAGTGAATTCAGTGTGCAGACATCATACTTCAAAGTACAAGTTGGATATCATGGACTTCTGGAATTCCACAGAGCTTGTCAGAACTTCAACTTTTGCAGCTTGTGTGGAATACTTACCTGTGAAAGGATGAATTTGTGGCAGTATCATTGGTTTTCAGGAGCCAGTCAAAATACTCTTTACTGCCTGTGAGAAACTAAATAAACTTAGTCAAACTTTATTCTCCATGTAGTGCTACTGTGGGTACATGAACTTTTCTCAGTGTGCTACCTTCCACTGTACTATTGCAGACATACAGGGAATGTACTGTTTTAAGAGGAAGGAGTCTACACAAGAGCTAGTCACCCTTTGTAGTTGGTGGGGAGAAACAGGTACCTGTAGGGAGGAATTCATTTGGCTTATTTTGGAAATCCTTAAAATTAAAAACATCCCACCAGAAACACCTACCTGGTGCTATGAGGAATCCCTAAATGCCTGACCCAGACACATGTGTGCAGGGGAAGCTCACTCATGTTGTCTCTCTGCACTACCCTGTCTCAGCTGTTGCCTTTTCTCATGGATGAAGGCTTTAACTTTTTGGAGCATGATGTCTCCAGAAGCCATGCAGCTGTATGATGTGGTAGCCAGGAGCATGCTGTGTGGAGACCCTCTACTCCATGGCTTCTTCCACTTTTGACTTCTATGTTTGAATCTTTGCTCTTCTGCTACCTTTGGCAGCTTGTACATATGAGGCCAGAGCCCTTTAACTCTGCTCTTGTCCCAGAGTATGGAAACTAATTAGAACTCTGTGTTAAAAGAAGTGTCCTGGGAGGTCAAAATGATTCATTAGATTTTAGTCAGCCATTCCTCTTTACTCTGAATTTTCTAACTTTTCCCTCCAGTTTTCCAACTTCACTCCTTCTTTGTATGCTCTCCTTTTCCTCCTCTTCTTCAGAACACTTATCATTTTCTCCATCACCATCTTCACTTACTGTCTCTGTTTATTTCTATTCTGCCAGATCACTATCTCAGTAAATGGAACAATTCTTCTAATAACTTTTCTTCCAGAAGTGTGAGAGAAGAGGTCAGTCTGGATGAATGAAATCTTCCAATTATCCCCACCAAAAGATCAAACTAGGAGAGAGGACAAGCAGGATTGATGGCATCTTCTCCAAATTTTTCACATTGCCCAGACAGAGGGCTATTAAAAAAAAACACCAAAAAACCCAAAAGAATATGCCATAAAAAGACAGCATTTTGTCTGCTGCAGATAAGGAGACTCTACTGTCTTGGTCACAGGCACATAAAATGAAATGATGAATTAATCTTGCCATAAAGAACATGCTGGGGGAGGGGGGGGACGGACGGACCAATGTTGCAATCAAGTAAGTAAGACGAGGAGAGGAATTCCAGAAATTTCTACAGATGTCAGGAGACTGATTGTGCCCAGAGATGCATAAATATTCAGACCACATCTTCAGCACCAATTGAAAAAATTCAGCAATTGCACAAACCTTTCCCTTTTTTGAGAGAGATTTTAACCAAATTTCACTTGTTCTTTTTTTTTATGACCAAACTTAGATCAAACAGTGAAATAATGTACGTCATGGTTAAAAACAGCTGGAAAGGGACTGGAAGTGGGGAGGGTGTCAGAACCCTCCAGACACAGCCTGGCTTTTGGTGTGTTCCTCAATACACTTAATGCATGCACAAAGCATGTAGGAGATCTTCTTTGCTAAGTGCTGTACTAGCCAGGTTGCTTAAGGAAAAGATGCAGGACTCTCTGCGGGTGGAACATCATTATTTTGGCAATGTCTGAGGGGTGAAACTATGGCAAATATATGTCCTCCAGCTGTTTTGTCATAAAAATAGCCATAGATTTGGCTTTACCAAACAGAGAAATGAGGGGTAGATAAAGTAACTTAAGCATCCTGGCAAATGCTCACCAGTACTGTCATCACATAGACACCTCTCCTGTGGCCACCTCTGGGCCTGGCAGTAAGCATGCAGTGCAGAGTCCTCTCTGCAGCCTTTCTGCTATCCACAAAGACTCTTCAAAACCGACTAAGGCACAGCAAGGAAAAGTAGCACTAAACCTTCTATTTCCATTTTCAGTTTTATCCCCTTTAACAAACAGGTGAGCTGTCCTACAGTGAGAGAAAAAAAGACTGGAGTGTGTCTTTCATGAGTTTCATCTCATTTGTCCTGTGGACACTCTCTGTCTTTCATTTAACCAAAACCCTTTGTCCAGCAGTATAATCAACCTCATGTTAGGAAAGATCCTGCTCCCTTCAGAAGGGATGGGAGTGTTTTTACCACTGACAGATTCAAAACTTCATCTTCCTTTTTGGAGCTGAGACAGAAAAGGGGGGCTTCTGAGCCCAATTTACTTTGCTATTCTGGGCAGGATCCTGCAAAGTCTCTCAGTATAGGAAGTATTTTGGTCTTAAGTAAAGGTAGCAGTGTTTTGGAGGAGGCTGTGACCAGCCTGAATATTGCTGGGCTTCTCTCTCTGGTACTGTAATAATTTTGGTAGCTGTAGCTCATGGGTCTTGCCCTTACCATTATCCTCTTCATGAAGCTGCAGTGCCCTCTCTTCCCTTTGCTCAGGGTAGTTGCCTGGGCTGTTCTGTTTTCGGATACCATGTTTTTCATCAACTGGTCCATTCCT
>NW_009922581.1:4529-7971 GCF_000696875.1 Nestor notabilis
CTGGTTTTGGCATGGGTAGGGTCAGCTTTTCTCAGCAGAGTAGCAACCAAATCATTTGCAACACAGTGCTTCCATAGGGAGAAAGAAATCCTACAGATCTCCCTTAGTTTAGACATTTTGGGGAACTTGTTTTTAAGTTTGATTATTAATCATTTTGCTTCCACGTACCTTTTGGCTTTACTATAGTACTTCATGTGAAAAGTTACTTTACTACACAGGATTAGTAGAACTTCCATGAGGCACAGCTGTGCAGCATCCTGTTAGGTACGGTTCACAGCATGTACCATTTCTTATACATACACATGTACACAGAGGCAGACAACGAGCACACATACATGTCTCTCCCCAAAGCTGCAGGACTTATTTCTCAGGGACTTTGTGGCTTAGGCTCTGCTCTCCAAGTGTGTCAGGACTGGAGAGGACCTGTGGGTGAATTCAGCTGTTACGGCCCTGGCCTGGGGACATGGTCTCCTGGGGCTCTGGAGCCCATATTGTCCCTGCCCGTGGGCCATCCCAGTTGCTCCTGCACAGCCTGGGGTGGCTGAGTTTACCATCTTCTTTCAAGCACATTGAAGCTGGATTTGTAAATTAAGATGAAGTACCTGACAGGTTTATTTCGTGTTATTAAAGCAATAGACTTGGTAGAGCACAGATGTGTTTCTTAGAGGAAATGAAAAAGGGTTAGGAAGGAAGAGGAAGGCATTACCGTAAGGAGGCACGAGCGCAGGACTTCTGTTGCCTTGTGCCGTGCTGTTGCATGAGGGTGTGTATCTGTGTGTTGGTTGTTCGCTTCCCTGGTGTGGTGGGTGCCCCAGGGTTTTTTCTAAGGGATGTGACTGTCCTGGTTTTGGAAACATGAGTTTTCTTCAAGCAGCTCTGGCTGTGGCCCATGGGGAGGCCAGTGCACAGCACAGCAGGCCATCCCAGGGCTGATCATGGTCAGCATGCAGCAGAGGGGCCTCATCCCAGCCTGGGCTCCTTGGAGCAGAGCAGCCCCATGGCCAGCCCTGTTCCCATCAGTCACCCTCCCGTATGGCCAGGCAGGACTCCGTGCCCACGGTGGCTGAAGACACTCTCTGGGAGTCCCTGCCATGCTTTCCCAAGCCGTCCCCAGAGGGATCAGCAGTCCCAGAGCCAAGGACGGGGTCAGAGTTGTTTGTTTCTCCCCAGCAAGTTCGCAAAGGACAAGCGGTGCTCAGTGATCCCCCAGCCATGTGCTCGGCTGGGGGGTGCAGCCCTCTCATTGCCCCTCGGCCGCTCCTGATGACCTTTTCTCTGCTGTTGCCTGTTCTCACACAGGGCGGGACTGTGTGTGGCTGTGAAAGGGGGTCTTCTGTTTGTCCCATTGCTGTCACCATGCTGCAAGCACTGAAATGAGCTATGGCAGGGTGAGGGCATTGTTCCAGGACAGCCTCTGAGGCACCAGGGCTGGTTACTGTGGTGCTGGCCATAGCCAGGAGCCCTCAAGCTCCGTGTCCATGGTGGCAATAGCTCCACGACTTCTGTGTTGCTGCGGATTTCAGGAAGGGTGCTCTCCCTCCTCATAGAGTAGCATGATTTACATCAACAGTAAAATCTCTCTTTGAAGGGAGGAAATCTTCTGAGGGAATTATTGTATCAGCTGTATGAGATAGGGAAAAAGAGAATGACTGTATGTGTGCTGTGCCTGTTTCTTCAGGACTGTCCCAAGTTTGACTGCAAATGAGATGCTCCTTTGGTGCACGTGTGCAATCTGAAGTAGATGCCAAAAATACTTTGCAGACATGACAGATAATCCAATGCAAAGCATGCTCAGAAGTAGACTGAATGCCTGATGAAGGCTGATAATACAAAATCATGACAAATGTTTCGATCTCCCTGAAAAGCAAAGTCAAAGAAATATCAAAGATGCCAGGAAAACATTTATATAAAAAAATAAAAAGACGCAATGCCTGAGGCTGAAAATCACCATTCCTGGCATCATGAAACCTACCAGCTTGCAGAATATAATTCGCCTTTTTCTTATATTATCTCAGTTTATTTGTCAGGGATGAGTACAACGTTCTAGTGCTCTTCTGAGACCGGCTCATTCTGCAGACCCCTGGTCACTCCAGAAACTGCTGTCAGCAGGAACTTTGCCTGGGAAGCATCACAGATCCCATCTCTGTCACAGTTTGTCATTTAGCTCTCCTGGCTCCTTATGCATTACTGGGTTCGTGAAATGAGTCTTCTCCAGTCTGCATTTGTGACAGTGATCTTTGTGTCCTGTCATTCAGTTTTTCAGATTTTTATTAGCACTGGTGCATGTTTAACAGAATCAGAGGTGTGGCGTTTTAGAAAGATGCTCAGATAGTAGCTGATACCTGTAGCAAGTGACAAAACTCTTTGGAAATATATTTAACACATAGATATAAAATACGTCAAATTAGGAAGAAGTGAAAGCCACAGCAAGGTGTTCTGGTTAGCACTGCATTCCAAAAAAAAAAGAAAAAAAGGAGGAGGATGGAGAATTCTAAACCAGATTCTTTTGTTGTGAGCTATTTGTGTGTGTTTTAAAGTACAAGGGAAAAATCAGGAGCTCAGTGGGTCAGAAGAGAAACCTGACTGGTTTTGGTTGCATTAGTCCCAAATACGTGAGTAGCCTGTCCCTGGGAGGATGGCAATGCAGCTTCACTCATCACAGCATCTTGCTAAAAGCACTGTGACATGAGAGTTGGAGGAATTCAGGCCAAACAAAGCACTAAGAAATTAGTCTAAATTATTGGGTTTTCACTTCAGTGATGAGGGTCTTCACCCCAGTCCCCCTCCAGACCAGCATCAAAGCCAGTCTGTGCAATGGAGCAGACCTAGGTGGGGAAGTCACTTGCAAGCGTGATTTTTCTGGTGGAAAGATACCTAAAATCATATTAAAACTGTTAGAAGATTAGAAAGCTAGCTGCAAGAAAAGGTAGGTACCTCTAGTGTTTGCCAAAATTACAGTGAGCATATCCTTGTTAATGCTGGGGACTAGACAGAAATGGTTGGTGGCTAAATGTCTGTGAGAGGGACAAGCACAGACACTGTCTGGAAGGGGGCAGAGGGAATGGACGAGCAACTGTGGCGGGTTGACCCTGGCTGGACACCAGGTGCCCACAAAAGCTGCTCTACCACTGCCCTCCTCAGCTGGACAGGGGAGAGAAAATACAACAAAAGGATATTGGGCTGAGATAAGGGCAGGGAGAAATCACTCAGCAGTTACCATCACAGGAAAAACAGGCTTTACTCGGGGGAATTATAGTTTCATTTATTACCAATCAAATCAGAGTAGGAAAATGAGAAAAATAAAACTTAAATTTAAAACAACTTGCCACCCCTCCCTTCTTCCTGGGCTTGACTTTACTCCCAATTTTCATTTCCTCCTCCCACCCAGAGCCACAGGGGTCAGGGAATGGGAGTTGCAGTCAGTTCACCATGCATTGTCTCT
>NW_009922581.1:7981-10391 GCF_000696875.1 Nestor notabilis
CTCACACTCTTCCCCTGTTCCAGCGTGGGGTCCCTCCCACAGAACTCAGTCCTCCCTGAACTTCTTCAGTGTGAGCCCTTCCCATGGGCTGCAGTTCTTCACGAACTGCTCCAGTGCGGGTCCCTTCCATGGGCTGCAGTCCTTCAGGAACAGACTGATCCAGTGTGGGTCCCCCGTGGGGTTACAGTATTCTTCAGGCATCCCTCTGCTTTGGCATGGGGTCCTCCATAGGCTGCAGGTGGCTATCTGCTCCACTGTGACATCCACAGCTGCTGGGCACAGCCTGCCTCACCACAGTCTGCACCACGTGTTGCTCCAGTGTTGTTTCTCTCACGTACGCTCACTCCTCTCTCCAACTGCAATTGTTCTTGTGCTGTAACTTTTCCCCCTTCTTGAATATGTTATCCCAGAGGCTCTGCCACCACCACTGCTTGGCTCAGCCTTGGTCAGCAGCAGGTCGATCTTGGAGCCAGCTGGCATGGCTCTACTGGACATGGTGGAAACTTCTAGCAGCTTCTTACAGAAGCCACCCCTGTAGCCCTCTGCTACCAAAACCTTGCCACACAAACTCAATTCAGCAATGTCATACCCAAAGGTGTGCATACCTGCCTGCCTGAGCACAGCATCTCCTTGCTGAACCACCTGCATGATGAGCCAAGGTCCTAGGTGGTGGCTTTCTTGGCACTCTAAGTAAAAGAGAGCTTGAAAATCCACTAATTGACTTCACAGCAACAGTAGGTGAACCTGTAAAGGTTGAGGTCTTAACCCATCAAGATTAAGGTCCAGCAAAATCAGTAGATGAGTACTAATAATGAAAATGAAATAATGAATATTATTATTCAAAATGTAATAATAATGAAAGCCAAACACCATATGTTTCTGAGGCTTTCCTCATGATTTTTCATTGCTTCAGGTTGGCAGTGTTAGACAGCTTCACAACTGCCAAAAGTTGTTTTTTCTAGAGTTTTCATGTCTTAAATTTTCTTTTTCATTATGGCTTTACAATACCCCTCCACAAAAAAATGCCAACCAGCACAAACCTCCTTTTTTCAAGCTGGCCATTGCTCACCACTGTTCTCCATGTGTCTATAATCACTTTCAAAGGAAAACTGGCACTTTGGTAAACTGGACAGTGAGAGAAGAGCAACTGTCAGTTTTTGCCTGTTGGAATTTATGGGTTATGCTTTCTTGCAGAAAAAAACCAACGCTCTGAAGAGCTTAGTGGCAAATGAAAATAATATTAAATAAATTAAATTGAACCAAATTAATTAAATTAAATTAAATTTGAATTACCACGTTCCTTACAGTTTCAACAAATACTATATTTACTATTGAAAATTTTAGAGTAAAAATGTGGTAACAATCAAGAGGAATTCTTCTTTAGTCATGAAAAAATGTCCCCAGCGAAGTCTCATAGAATAGTTCAGGAGAGAGTGGCACAACTTTCATTAGAATTAAAAATTAACAAAGGACACAGTGAACACCCAAACATGTGAAAGTTTAAGCAAAAATATAACCCATTCATTTGACATTCTGAAAAAAATAGTGCATCTGGAAAAAATAAAAAGTTTTCATAAAATTGTTCTTGTTCACAATGCATATCCCATTTGTTTCTCATTTCTGAGACCGTCTTATTTTACCTGCTCTGTCACCATTCCTCTCTGATGCTTCACATCAGTCTCTGGGCAGCAGGGCATGGTGACTGGCTCCTGCCATTTGTACACCCCTCAGCCTCCAAACAGGATCAGTGCTGAGAGACTGTGGGTCTTTACAAGGGGAGAACCTTCTACAACTGTGCCTCCTTGCTTCGAATTAAGTTTTATTTCTTAAATACATCCACATCTTCAGGTTCCTGGTCAAATGTGCTTTGAAGTCAGTGGAAGAACTGCCATTGCTTCCAGTGGCTTTTAAATACCTATCGCCTTGCAATGCTTTCCAGTGTTTTGTTGTTGTGCACACTTCAGTGGATTTGTTTTGTGCTGTTCTCCACACCAGCATGAGCAGTAAGGTTTAGGAGTCTCTCCTCCTTCCCCTCCATGGCGTACCTTCACAAAGCTTGATTTCACATTCTGACATGAGGGGTCCCTGGAGCACAGCCCAGCCATCCTCCCCATGTCCTGAAAGTGCCAACAGCAACAGCAGCAGCTGCTGAACACTTTAGGGGCCTCCAGACAAGGGGAAGTCTTGTGTGACTAAATCCAAGGTAGGAGCTCATGTCAGGTGATGCATCTTGCTTAGGATGTGTTTACATTAGTGTTTTTGTACAGAGCAATGTACAAAAGCCACAGGCAGTGCATGGCCTTTCCCCTTCTACCTACACATTTGTGGTTATTTTCTGGAAGCTCACTTTTCTGACGATTGAACTCCACAAGAAGAGTGTGGAGCAGTGTCGTGGTTTAAGCCCAGCCGG